>NW_027618012.1:0-88694 GCF_964187855.1 Myxine glutinosa | reverse complement strand
GCCGGGTGGGGAAGAGGAGGGGAGGGGAACGGGGGAGAGGGGGGGAGGAGAGGGGGGAGGGGAGGAGAGGGGGGAGGGGAGGAGAGGGGGAGGGGGAGGGGGTGGGTGATGGGGGAGGGGGAGGGGGGAGAAGGGAAGGGGAGGAGAGGGGGGAGGGAGGAGAGGGGGAGGGGGAGGGGGTGGGTGAGGGGGAGGGGAGGGGGAGGGGGTGGGTGAGGGGGAGGGGGAGGGGGGGGTAGGGGGCGGGGGAGGGGAGGGGGGAGGGGAGGGGGAGGGGAGGGGAATGGGGGGAGGGAATGGGGGAGGGGAGAAGAGGGGGGGAGGGGAGAAGAGGGGGAGGGGAAGTACCCGGCATTCTGTGTATAAACGTGAGGGAGAAGAGGAGGGAGGGGGAGGAGGGAGAGGGGGAGGGGAGGGGGAGGGGAGTGGAGGGGGAGGGGAGGGGGGAGGGGAATGGGGGGAGGGGAGGAGAGGGGGGACGGGAGAAGAGGGGGCGAAGTACCCGGCATTGCCGGGCGGGGAAGAGGAGGGGAGGGGAACGGGGGAGAGGGGGGGGAGGGGAGGAGAGGGGGGAGGGGAGAAGAGGGGGGGGAAGTACCCGGCGTTCCATGTATAAACGTGAGGGAGAAGAGGGGGGAGGGGAGGAGAGGGGGGAGGGGGAGGGGGGAGGGGAGGAGAGGAGGGGGAGGGGGAGGGGAGGAGAGGAGAGTGGGGAGGCGGAGGGGGGGGGAGGGGAGGAGAGGGGGAGGAGGAGGGGGGAGGAGGGGGAGGGCGCGCGAATCGTCGAATCAGCGCGCTGCTCTGCCACCGATTCAGATTCCGTGTATAATATTCCTCGCTGAAAAAGAATATGGATCTAAAGATGAAAGAAAAAAAAACCTTTGTGGTGTGAATGGCAATGTTCCTCGCTGAAATGTGAAAAAACGCAATCGCGCGGCAAGGAACATCACGTGATCGCTCTGAGCGATCGATTGCAACTCTGCGTCGTGTCGTGGGCGTGGCCAACGTGGCCTCATGCTCCCAGGTGATTGGCTAACTCGAGCTCGAGAGAGCCATAATGCGCTACGTTATGGCAAAAAATATGGATCTAAAGATGAAAGGGAAAAAAAACCTGTGTGGTGTGAATGGCAATATTCCTCGCTGAAATGTGAAAAAACGGATCCGCTTTTCGCTCTGAAATACGTGCGAACGCGTAACTGAGTTAATGGCGGCAAGGAACATCACGTGATCGCTCTGAGCGAATCAGCGCGCTGCTCTGCCATTCCGGTCATAATATGCCTCGCTGAAATGCGCTGAGGTAAAAATATGGTTTAAAAATATTATGAAATAAATTTTTAGGTCGACCATGTTCTTCCCAGGCTCAATGGCCATGTTTGTGCGAAATATCAAGTACGTGAGCCTCTCCGTTTAGGAGTCTACGGTAACATTACACACACACACACACACACACACACACACACACACACACACACACACACACACACACACACAAACTGTGTTTTATATATATAGATTTCCATCATGTGTACATCAAAAGTTAAAATAAAAGGTCAAAGTTGCACAAGGACCTTATGGACACCGTGTATTGTATTTTATTGGGTTTGGCCTCTTTAGCCTTGTCTTCTGAACCAACAGGGATCTTGAACAACCAACTTCTGAACCAACAGGGATCTTGAACAACCAACTTCTGAACCAACAGGGAATTCAACTTCTGAACCAACAAATTCTGAGCTCATGATGCTCAGAATCCAAATTCAAACACCACATGTGATATATTTTGTCTATTGTCTACTAATGTCCCTGGATGTAATTCGCATCAATAAACATTGATGTCTTCTACCATTTTCATGTATGTACATGCAAATCATTTATGTATGTACGAGGCTCTTCCATGAGCCTGCCTTCGATCAATGTATAATTTTTTTTTTTTTGCAGATTTAATTTGGTTACAGTTGGTCCATTTGGATGAACTTTGAAGGAATGATGGAAATTAAAACACATTAAAATACATTCTTCATAAAAAGTGCCTTCGGAAAGTATTCACACCCCTTGACTTTTTCACATTTTGTTGTGTTACAGCTTGAATTTAAAATGGATTCAATTGAGATTTTTGTCACTGTTGTACTCATAATACCTCATAATGTGAAAGTGGAATTTGTTTTTGGAGAAGTTTTACAAAATAATTTAAAATGAAAAGCTGAAAAGTCTCGAGTCAAAAAGTATTGTTGCGGTTTTGTAAATAAAGGCAACCCCCCCCCCCCCCATAGTTAGTTACACCACAACATGTAGCCTCGTATAGTTAGTTATTTCTTATTAAATGTAAAGCATAGTCTCCTTCCCGGTGTTAGTATGCGTTGAGGCAGGCAGGGTAATGGTAGGCCTCATTGCAGCCTAAAGTGCCTAGTCATGGGCCTAGGCCAGGCCTTGCAGGCCCAAAGGAGGAGCTAAAGGGCGTGGTCAATGAGCAGCGAGCAGCCAATGGAAGCTGAAGGGATTGGCCGAGGATGACCAATGGGGGGCTGTCACGACACGTGACCCCAGGCGGCCAATGGAGGCCTGTGGAATATTTGAGTGGGGTTTCGGGGGGCTATAAAACCCGGCCCGGACTCCCCGCTCTCTCTCTTGCAGGCGCTCCGATCTCTGAGACTCTCTCTTGCTGGGCTCCTGAGATACGCTCTTCTTCTTGCCGGGTTCCTGCTAGCCTCTCCCTCTGACGCAAGCTTTTGCCAGAATGCTATACTCTCCCTTGCTTGCTTGGCTACTGCAGACTGAGATACGCTCCTCGGGTTCCTGCTACGTGCACGTCCTTGATCAACGCCCCTGCCGCTATCATCTCCGGCTGTGGTGTCCTGGTTTGGAGCGATTCTTCGGGGCTTCCGTCCAACGAGCCCATCCAAGCAAGCTGCACGAAGCGGCCGCGCTTTGTGCGCATTACCCTCTTCCTTCCCTTCCCCAAACGAATGAGGGCCTTGTCTGGGAACCTAGGTAAGGCCGATAAGATTCTCCGCTTTGTCCCTTTTCTGTGAATACTGTGCATTGTGAATAACCCCTTGTTTGGTTTCCAACCTGGCCGTCATCATCCTTTCCACATTAGCCTAGCATCGCCCTGAATTAAAACTGCTCGATCGGGTTCGATAGTATTAACGGCACGAGTTATGCAACGCACAACTGCTCAGGCGTCCAGTATCAGCGTGACTCGTGCGGGGTTCAGTCCCCGTTCTCACAGCTGCATGTGTCGAAGGTACTCGGGTCGTGACCGTTAACCCTTCCACGCGTAGCTGCGGGCTCAGTGGCTGGAATTGCTTAGCAATCCGTCCACCACGAGTGTAGTGTGGTTGGCGGCCTCATGGACTCGGAGTTTGAGGGGGAGCAGGGCTTAACCCCCCTCAGTACGTCGACGAACCCGGGATCCGCAACAGTATCAACCACTTTGCTATAACACTCCAAATTGAGTTCAGGTGCATCCAATTTCCTTTGATTATCCTTGAGATGTCTCTACAACTTGACTGAAGTTCACTTGTGGCCAAATCAATTGATTGGACATGATTTAGAAAGAAATACACCTTTCTATATAAGGTCCCACAGTTGACAGTGCATGTCAGAGAAGAAACTCTACCATGCAGTCCAAGGAACTGTCTGTAGAACTCCGAGATAGAATTGTGAGGAGGCATAGATCTGGGGATGGGTATAAAACAATCTCTAATGTTTAAAGTTGCCAAGAGCACAGTGAGCTCCATCATTAGGAAATTCAAAAGAAAATGGAACAACCCATACTCTTCCTAGAGCTGGCCGTCTGATCAATGTGAGCAACCTGGCTAGAAGGACCTTAGTCTGCTAGGTGACCAAGAACCCAATGACCACTCTGAGAGAACTACAGAGTTCCTTGGCTGAGATGGGAGTACCTGCCGGAAGGACAACAGTCCCTGCAGCACTTCACAAGTCCAGGCTTTATGGGAGAGTGGCCAGATGGAAGCCACTCCTGAGAAAAAGGCACATGACAGCACAACTGGAATTTGCAAAAAAAGGCATGGGAAAAACTCTGAGAGCATGAGGCAACAGACTCTGTGGTCTGATGAGACGAAAATTGAACTCTTTGGCCTGAATGCAAAGTGTTACGTCTGGCGTAAACCGAGCACAGCTCATCACCCATCTAACACCATCCCTACCATGAAGCATGGTGGTGGCAGCATGATGCTATGGGGATGCTTTTCAGTGGCAGAGACTGGGAGACTTGTAAGGATAGGGGGAACAGTGAATGGAGCCAAATAGAGGCAAACCCTTCAGGATAACCTGCGTCCGAGTGCAAAAGACTGTGGTGAAAATTTACGTTCCAAGAGGACAATGACACCAAGCATACAGCCAAAGCAACACTGGAATGGCTTCAGAACAAAAACATGAAAGTCCTCGAGAGGCCCAGCCAAACCTCAGACTTCAATCCCATTGTGAATCTGAGGAAAGACATGAAGATTGCTGTTCATCGACGCTACCCATCCAACTTGACAGAGCTTGAGCAAATCTGCAAGGAAGAATGGGAGAAACTTCCCAAATCCAGATGTGCAAAGCTGATACAGACATACCCAGGCAGACTCGAAGCTTCAATCGCTGCCAAAGGCACTTCTACAAAGTATTGACTCACGGGGTTGAATACCTATGTAAATTAGATATTTGTGTGTTTCCTTTTTAATTATTTTGTTAACATTTCTAAATCAAAACGCCACTTTGACATTATGGGGGGAATTATCTGTCGATCAGTGACAAAAAAAATCTCAATTTAACCATTTTAAATTCAGGCTGTAACACAACAAAATGTGAAAAAACTTCAAGGGGTGTGAATACTTTCTGAAGGCACTGTATGCAAAATTTAACATACGCCCATTCTTTACTTTATAACCTCTGTATTAGTGATAATATTGTGACAGCTTCCAGTAATCTAAATACAACTACAGCGATAATTTAATAATAAACAATCCAAATTGATGTCCAGATAAATAATTCGGAGGAAAGGCATTTTGTTGGGACGTGGATTGCCTGGATTTGAATACCAAACATACAGGGTTCTTGGTTGGTTTGTATTTTTATTCTCTGCTCTGCTTCCCACTAAGCATGTGCTTGGGTAGATCTAGTCGATATTTCAGGTAGTGTAGTTTCATGTGAACATCGTCTACGCAAAGGTACTAAAAGTATGAATAAAAAGGTTGGCATGGGAGGGAGAGGTGGAACATTAAATATAACATGGTGTATGGATTGTATCTGTTCTGTGGATTCAGGTAGAACTAAAAGCATTTCATACTGGGAGACAAAACGACAAATACCAACAATGCATCATATTTATTAAATACCTTGACTGCCTGCTCAGTTCTGCTCTTGAAAACTGAGGAACCTTGAGTAAGGAAAGACCCGGGAGCTGTCTGGTTGGTAGCAGAGCGTACATGGTGCCCATGACCAGCTTAGTTCAGCACCACATTGTCTGACATTTGGAAATGCTGTTATTTGAACAATCGCTTCCAAAATGAGATGACCTCAAGCTGTGCATCGGGGCAGGCCATTTAAATTCCTCTGAGAAGCCCGGTAAGCGAGGCTTCTTCGCCTGGTCTGCTGACGATGGATCCGCAAAGGGCCTGGTTTGCTAAGCCCTCTGAAAGAGCTCATCTCACGCGGCTCACGGGAGCGTGTGACACATTTTAAAGCCGATCTATTTTGGTATTGTGCCTGAGAGCCTTCTGAGCAGCCGGCAAGGGTCGGACGTGGGATACGGATTGGTGAAATAGAAAAAGATCTCTGCATAAAAGTGCTACAAAAGGGGCTGGGTGATGTTGTTAGATTGGAGAATATCGGAACGAGTACAAATAAGACCGATAGTCTAACAACGGCGTAGCCGGGCTTGTTTGATACTTTAGTTGAAGAGGGTAATATGACCTGGGTGAGAATACCAGTTAGCAAATAATGCAAGTATTAAATAAAAAAAATTTAAAAATAAATTCCACATTTTTGTGCCACCTTCAGTCAAACATCAGGCATGGACAGCAGGTTCGTGAAGGACTTGGACAAAAAACGTACCCAATCTGAATGTTGATATATCCAGTCAATGGCGAAACTGCAAATTGGGAATCCACGAATGTCACGGATGGAAACCCTTACATCATTTTCTCATTCTGCTTTAAACTCAATATCTCTATATTTTCATTCACAAACTAATACTACTAGCAACGGTACCCGCCCTGTGGGCGGGGCTTCAATTGGGAGGCCCAAATGAAAAGGCAAAATATCATAAATTGAAGGCTTTTTTTATTTTAAACTATTTATATAAACATCCGTTAAATCATATCACACGCAAATCATCAAAATGTGAACAGTATTTGTAGAATTTCAATAAAAGCCACATCAATGTCACAATGGTAAATGTTCATATCGGATGTTCATATCCGAACATCATATCGGATGTTCGGATGTTCAATGGTAAATGTTCAATGCATGTGGATGTTCATATCAGTAAATATTATTCCATCGTGTTTGAAAAACTGGAAAATTGGAAAAATTGGAAAAATATTGGAAAAACAATATAGCCTATTTTACTCCAGGAGTTCCCAGGATTACCCACCCAAAATTTTGTTGCGATCGGTTCAGCCGTTTTGGCGGTACCTGGGAATGGACGGACAGACAGACAGACAGACAGACAGACAGACGGACGGACATTTGGTGAATTATAGTAAGATGGTATTGATATATATATAAAATATAATGTTAAATCACGACTGTATCGAGATATTATCAAACTAACGAACCGTCGTCATCCATTCACTTCCGGATTCGGGAGCAAGGTCCGTGTCGATTGCATTTCAAAATCATAATTGTGTTGAGGGATTTCTGAAACCTCCAACCGAACTTACGACACCGCTGGACCCCAAAACGTTCTACAGAAGGTTATTATATTTCCTTTTTGTAAAATATGCAACTGTAATGGTTACTAAATGCTGTCCCAATGTCATGTTACCAGATCCTCAGCTCTGATTGGTGGATGTTTTTTAGGGACATACATACATACATACATACATACATACATACATACATGACGGACAGACAAACTCTGTTCCAGATTGCATAGCCCATAGTAAAAAAAATGCGCACATATCTACTCGAAAACGTGTGCATCGCAAGTAAAGGTGGAACTGTATAGGCCGGAACACTGCATCTTGGAACATGCCGCCCTTCGGAATGTGACATTCAAACTGTTATTGCATTTAAGTTGTGGAAGTTAAAGATCCCGAGGTATTTTTTCAGTTAGAATTGGCCATTGTGTGCCAATACTCTGGTGGATTGCCAGCTGGGTTAACTGGATAATGAGCACTACCTGCAGTAAGTGCACAAGTGGTAGTGCTGGGTATGGAAATGGAACAACCGAATGTTTTTAAGTGCCCTGGAAAATCAAATTAAAGCGTATAAAGTTATACAATAATTTACAAGAAGCAGGAACAGTCTCTGGATCACAATCTGAGTTTAACTTCATCATGAGGCTTCCATCAATTAAATGCAGTGCTTTTGGGATAACAACAACACAACACAACAACATGCATTTTAAGGCCATTTTCCCTGCTAGAGCGGGGGTTAAGCTTTTGAGTTTAAGCGGGTTTAAGTTAAGAGATTGGCCAGGGTTAAAGTTAACTGACCCAGCTTTTGGGACAACAAAAATATATAATTAAGTTGTGGGGAAATTGAAAAATGTTTAAGAAAAGGAGAAGTTTGGATATTGGGGAAGGGGTTTTTGTTCTTTTATTGTTCTTTAACGGCTACAATAATTATTCTCCTCTTATCATGGGTTTCAGCCAGGTAAGGTTTGGCCCAAGTCTTTCACTAACAGACTGACCCAGCAAGGCATTCCACAATGTAGGTTAGAGCAGGATTTTGTAATATATTCAGGGTGTCGACGACAACTTGCCCACTCATTGCGAAGGACACCCTTGGATCTTTAATGTCCACCAACTTACGTCGGCATATGGGACACAAGGGACAGAACACATATTGATGCCTCTCCCTGCCTGCGAGCCACCTGGACAACAGTTTATAACTGGGTCAAGATTCGAACCAAGTCTAGACGACTCAGATGCGAGATATTCGGGTTAGGAAAATGGGAGTATATTTAAAATAAGAAATAAGAGATAAGTAGAAAATGTGAATATATATATGTGTATGTATGTATATATATATGTGTATGTATGTATATTGTTGCAGATTCTGGGTCGGCGCTCCCCTTACCAAGGGGGGGTTAATCCCCTTGTCTTTTAAGCTGGCCGTCCCCCCGATCCTGGAAATTATAACGCTCCTTTCCGGTCGAGATTGGCCAGGGTGATTGGTCAATGGAGTCGCAAATACCTGAGTGCCAATCCGACCGCAAAGCAGGGAGATAACTCCCGCTCGGACTGCGGACAAGATGGAAATTGCCGAGCGGTTTAGCAATCCGAAGCCCAAGCCATTAACAAAGGAAAACTAAACCCGATTCTGAGCGGTTCCGAAATCGTGCCACAGGTACTCAATTGGAAGAAAAGACGGAGGCGATCGAATGAGAGGAAACCAGAGTAAGGGAAGAACAAAGAGTGGGTTTATTAATTATGTACAAAAACCCAAAGAAGAGGAAACGAAAGCAATATACAGAGCAAAAGGACACAGGGCAAGCTTATCTATACAGTCTTACTTAACCCCAGGACGAAAAGACAGACTTACACGGGAGGGTAGTGGTAGGAGGAGAAGGTCCAAGTAGATGGTTCAGGCATTGAGATCCGGCTCCGGGCCACTCGAGTCCGGCTCCAGGTCCGCGTCGAAGAACGGCCGGCAGCTTCGCGTGTCGTTGGCGCACGACCGGACCTTTACATATGCGAGGGCTGGACTGCTGCGTACTAATATGTGCACCTGCTGCCTCTCTCTCTCTCTCAATGTTCTTACAGCGCCTTCCAAACGAGTTCAATTCGATCAAACGGGTTCATCAATCACCAAGTGCACTTCGCGCAGTCCTTCAGCAGTCCTTTAAATAATCGAGCTCCCTCGCGGTCCTTACACAATGGCCTCCCCTCGCGCAGTCCTTCAGAGGGCTTTTCGTGCGCGCTTATATGGGCAAGCCCAGCGAACCCTCTCAAAGCTCCAGCCATGCCCTTACCAGGCCATCCCACCTCAGCCCTGATTGGCTGGTTGACAGGGACACGCCTCATTCTGGCGCTCCGCCCCCTTCTTCTCCAGCTTGACCGCGTGCGTAATGGCGGCTGGGGCGAGCGCTGGGGCAGCTGCGGCTGGCAGAGGCACGTACCACAATTTGGAGAGAGGGACGTCGCAAAATGAACGGAATAGGGCCTATCTTATTTAATTAATGCAACGCAGATGCAACGATTGGGAACACAGCCTTATTTAAACACATACTAAGGAGATAACTAAAGGTTCCTATGGTGTCCAACGTGTTGCTCGTGGACTAACTATGGGTGCGACCTTATTAAATGATGGAATATTTACAAGAGTTATTATTTACAAGTATTTACAAGTGAGGGGTTCTCAAAACCGCAACAATATATATATATATAAATATATATATATAATATATATATATATATAAATAAATAAATATATATATATATATATATATATGTATGTATATATATATATATATATATATATATATATATATATATATATATATACATATATATATATATATACACATATATATATATATATATATATATACATATACATATACATATATTATATATACATATATATACATATATATATATATATATATATATATATATATATATATATATATATATATATATATATTGTTGCAGATATGAGGATTGTGTTTTTTTTATTGTGTGCTTTATTATTATTATTGTTTATTCTGCGCCTCCTGCCTCCGGAGTTGTGTAAAGGTAAAAAGGGCATCTCGGTAATTAGTCCATAAAGCATCCACGTCAGCCAATCATAGAATACCCCTGTTCGATAGCTTATATCTTATTATGTGTCTTAGGGTAAGGCTGTGTCTCCCATTAACGTAAATACTCCATTGTACCAAGTGAAATAAGAATAGGTCCCCTTTCATTTCATTTCGATGGCCAACTGCATTTTGGGCGGTTTTCTCTTCAACCACCATTGGCCACGAGGCAGGGTTGGGGAAGAAAGGCGGGTCCCCACCTCGTCAGAGAGGGGAGGAGTGAGCCAGCCCCACTCGACCAACCATGAACAAGGGGTTTGGCTTGAGAGGGCGGAGAGAGAACGTTTGGGGGAGTTTCGCAAAGGTTGAGGGGCGGGGCCTATATAACCCGCGGCGGGGCGTTCCCCGAGGAGATGAGCTTTGACAGAGTTGAGACAAGGAGGGAGGAGACAAGAGCTGGGGCGTCAGAGCTGAGCTGCGTGCTTGAGCCACCGAAACTGCATCTACAGCAGCTTGAGCCACCGAAACTGCATCTACAGCAGCTTGAGCCACCGAAACTGCATCTACAGCAGCTTGAGCCACCGAAACTGCCTCTACAGCAGCTCGAGCCACCGAAACTGCAGCCACAGCAGCGTGGGGCCTGGACGGCAGTTTGGAGCAGGGCCGCGAAGGAACGGCGGCTGCCCAACGAGCCGATCGTGCGGCAGGACCAGTTGGACCTCCCTATCCCGCCAGCCATCCACCTGCCATCCCTATCATCATTCCCCGTGTAAGTGTGTTCGTAGTCTGTCTTTTGTCTTGTCCCTGGGTAGTAAGTAAGCCTGTTAGATAAGCTAAATATTTCACTGTGTCACCTGCGTCTCATGTCCCTGTAAATAAACGTGACTGCTTTCTTCTTGCTTATATGTGTGAATAATAATAAACACAGTTACTCTTCTGTACGTCTTCTTCCTCTTTGCATTCGGTCGCTTTAGAGTTTTCCAGATTGAGCAGCTGCGGCGCGATACGACCAAAGTTTGGGGTAAATCGGGTTTTAGTCAGGGAAGCACTGTTCAGTCGCGGAGCCTCCGCTCGGCAAACATACCATCTTTAACCGCGCACCGTAACAATATATATATATATATACATATATATATATATTATATATATATTGTTGCGGATATGAGGATTGTGTTTTTTTTATTGTGTGCTTTATTATTATTATTGTTTATTCTGCGCCTCCTGCCTCCGGAGTTGTGTAAAGGTAAAAAGGGCGTCTCGGTAATTAGTCCATAAAGCATCCACGTCAGCCAATCATAGAATACCCCTGTTCGATAGCTTATATCTTATTATGTGTCTTAGGGTAAGGCTGTGTCTCCCATTAACTTAAACTAGGGCGTGCCCGTACTATATATATATCTAAAATTATATCCCCCCCCCTCTATTTACATGAAATGGTTTGGTCCATTCGCAAATGGTTTGGTCCATTCGCAAAGCCAAAGCGAACGGCTTGCGAGTACGGTGACAATCCCCCCCCTCTATTTACATGAAATGGTTTGGTCCATTCGCAAAGCCAAACCGAACGGCTTGCGAGTACGGTGACAATCCCCCCCCTCTATTTACATGAAATGGTTTGGTCCAAAGCGAACGGCTTGCGGAGTTTGGTAAAGAAATCGCCATAGCTCGGTAACTACTTGTCCGATTAATATGAAACCTTGAAAAGGCACATCCTCGGGTCCCCAGCAATATACCTGGCAAGTTTAAAGTATATCGGACCCGTGGTTGTCGAGAAACAGCGGTCACAGACAAACGACAAACACACAGACATACACACAGACATACACACAGACATACAGAGATTACTGGAATTATAGATAGATACTCCATTGTACCAAGTGAAATAAGAATAGGTCCCCTTTCATTTCATTTCGATGGCCAACTGCATTTTGGGCGGTTTTCTCTTCAACCACCATTGGCCACGAGGCAGGGTTGGGGAAGAAAGGCGGGTCCCCACCTCGTCAGAGAGGGGAGGAGTGAGCCAGCCCCACTCGACCAACCATGAACAAGGGGTTTGGCTTGAGAGGGCGGAGAGAGAACGTTTGGGGGAGGTTCGCAAAGGTTGAGGGGCGGGGCCTATATAACCCGCGGCGGGGCGTTCCCCGAGGAGATGAGCTTTGACAGAGTTGAGACAAGGTGGGAGGAGACAAGAGCTGGGGCGTCAGAGCGGAGCTGCGTGCTTGAGCCACCGAAACTGCATCTACAGCAGCTTGAGCCACCGAAACTGCATCTACAGCAGCTTGAGCCACCGAAACTGCCTCTACAGCAGCTCGAGCCACCGAAACTGCAGCCACAGCAGCGTGGGGGCTGGACGGCAGTTTGAAGCAGGGCCGCGAAGGAACGGCGGCTGCCCAACGAGCCGATCGTGCTGCAGGACCAGTTGCACCTCCCTATCCCGCCAGCCATCCACCTGCCATCCCTATCATCATTCCCCGTGTAAGTGTGTTCGTAGTCTGTCTTTTGTCTTGTCCCTGGGTCGTAAGTAAGCCTGTTAGATAAGCTAAAGATTTCACTGTGTCACCTGCGTCTCATGTCCCTGTAAATAAACGTGACTGCTTTCTTTTTGCTTATATGTGTGAATAATAATAAACCCAGTTACTCTTCTGTACGTCTTCTTCCTCTTTGCATTCGGTCGCTTTAGAGTTTTCCAATTTTGCGGTGCGATACGGCCAAAGTTTGGGGTAAATCGGGTTTTAGTTAGGGGAATAACTGTTCGGCCGCGGTTACACCACCGCTCGGTCAAAATAACATCTAATCCGCGGTCCGTAACATTTGGTGTCGGGGATTGAGATACGAGGCCCGAAGCGCGCTTAACGCGCTCAAAATTACAAGCAGCTGGAAATTGTTTTGTTTTAAAGAAAAACCCGAATTTTGAAATCGCGCCATGGCTGGTCAAGGCGACGGGATGCCGGTGGGAGAGATAAACGGGGTGGAATCGACCCAGGACCTCGGGGTAATGTATATGGAGGAGGTGGTTGAAGGGGTATCAGACGCACAAAATGGCGCTCTCGCGCACGAGGTTACGGGCGCGCAAAATGGCGCGTCGCACATGGCCACGGCGACCGCGCCCGCGACCGTAGCAGCGCCGCTGGTGGATTTGAACCTTTTTTTTCTGCAAATGGGGGCCTTTATGGACAAAATGAGGGACGAAGCAAGGGCTAATAGTGAAAAAATGGAAAACAGAATGATGGAGGCCCTTATGGGACAAATGGGGAACCGGATGGATGCTCAGAGTGAGCAATTGGGGGTAATGAGGGACGAAGCGAGGGGTACCGGTGAGGGGTTAGACAATAATTTTAAGGGATTAGACAAGAAATTTGGGAAGTTAGACGACAAATTTGAGGGGTTAGACAACGGGATAAAAGAGGTAAAGAATGGGTTAACGGGGGTGGAAAATAGAATGGCTGCCCAGGAGAATCAGATAGAGGGGGTGAAAAATGGGTTAATGGGGTTATAAAATAGGATGGAAGGCAAATTGCGGGAGATAGGGGAGCAATCCGCCCGAGAAATTAAACAAATGGGAGAGCAGATAGAGGAGGTGAAAATCGGGGTAGAAACCAAACTGGATGCTCAGAGGGATGAATTGGGACAGATGAGGGCGGCATCTACAAAAGAGAGGGAGGAGATGAAAGACAAGATACGACGAGGTGTAAGTGAGGAGGTCTCGGGGGTACGCGAGGAGGTAAAGCGAGGCGAAAAGCGTATAGAGAAAGAGGTGAGGAATAATACGGCTAGGTTACAGGGGGGCATAGAGGGTCTGACGAAGGGAGTAGAACAGCTGACAGTGGGACAAAAGGAACTCGTGGACCAAGTGGAAAAGAACACTGCAATAATCGGGGGGTTAAAAGCGACACAAAAGGACATAAAAAATGAATTAATAGCGACACAGAAGGAATGTCAGATGGTACATGAGGGGTTGACGAAGAAGTTGGAAGAGGTGACAGAAGTAATGGAGACGAAGGACCGAGAAGTGAGGACGCACATAGAAACGGTTAAAGTGGCGTTAGAGGAAGAGATAGAGGGGGCGCACCGGGAAATGAAGGAGGTAAGGGAGAAATTAGAGGAAGTGGAAGAGGGGGTGAGTGAAATTAAGAAGAGACGAAGGGAAACTAAGAGGGAGATAAAGGAGGAAGTGATGGAATATGTACAAGTTCGGTGCTCAAATCATGATGGTGTGCTTGCTAACCAAATAAAGAGTTTGCCGGTGGTGGAGGAGAAGCGGAGACGAGGTGCCAAGGTGAGTGGCGATATACTCGGAAATGTATATGGTGTGAGGGGAGATTCAGTCGGCTTGGGGGTTGGTTTGGACCCGGGTGTTCGTGAGAGGCCGCTGGTAAGGTGTGCGACAGGTACAGAGTGTGAAGGAGGTGTGCGAGGATGTCCGACGATGGGGTGTGTGAGGAAAACGTGCGCGCCGAGGAGTGAGTGTGCTGTCGAGAGTGAGTTGGTCGTAGCACGTGTGCGGGGGGGCACATGGAAGCGCGGGATGGTGAGTGTTACGGAGGGTGTAACGGGAGAGTGTACACAAGAGGAGGCGCGAGAAAGGTGTGTAACAGAGGAGTGCATGATTACAGAGTGCGCTGTCGAGAGTAAGGGTGAATGCGCGACTGAGTGTGGTGGTGAGAGTAGTGAGAGTGACACGGAGCACGAGTTGGTTGTAGCAGGTGAGAGAGAATGTACACCTGGAATGAAAGGATGTACACCTGGAATTGTCGAGCACATGTGGGAATGCACACTTGAGTTGGTAGTGAAGCACGTGATTGGGTGTGCCGATGAGTGCACACCCGTGGTTGTCACAGAGGATGTGACCGAGGAGTGGGCGCGAAGAGGTGTGTTGATAAGGTGTGCGAACGACGAGTGTGTGCCAAGGTGTGCGGTGGTCAGGTGTGTGACGAAGGCTGTGAGCGTAATGAGTGTACCTGGGGGGTGTGTAAGAGAAGGTGCAATGACGGAGTGTATGGAGACACCTGGATGTGTGAATAAGGGACGGAACGCATGGTGTGAGCATGCAAGTGAAGCATCGACGCTAAATGGGGATAGCGGTTAGGTCGACTTTTAGCCGAAGTGAGCCCTTGGTTCGTGCCGGGCTTTGTGTGCAGCGGGAACCAGCGGGGATCATAACCACCGTGGTTTCGAAAGAACCGCCGTGCGGGATCCACGCCGGGCCTCGCTCTAAACGGTCGCGTCCGTGCTCCGCTAAGCAGAGCGGGCGGCCCGGTAGGAAGGGTCGGCATGGCGACCCCTTGTGGTTGAGGCGTTCCGGCAGGGCGAGATCGGGCCATCGGACGGCTCCGTGCCGAGATGGTGCGTGGAATCTCGGCCCGAGTAAGTCCTCTTCCCTGCACCGAATGCCGGACAAATCCAACCGCCGGCAACAAACCACCGCATTCATTGCTCGGCTCCGCGAAGCGGGGCTTTGAAAATGTAAAGACGCACCGAGGCTCAAGTTAAAGGACATTTGGTAGGGATAGGGAATTTGTGATTAGCAAAATTTGATGATTGGCAAATGATTGGTAGAAGGATTGGCAGTGATTGGCAAATTTTTGATTGGTTGGAATTTGATGGCAAAATTGGTAGTGAGAGATGTCCGATGTGGTGGGATGGCAACTCTGCCATCCCTCACACAAAATAGGGGCACATGAGCGCGAGCTATGGGGTTTATGGCAGTGTGAGCTCGCCGAGGGAGGGTTAGGATAAATGTATAGGGACCTAGAGATGACCATAGGTAACTGGAGATTTAAGTAGCAACATTATACAGGTAGTGGGGACGTAGGTAGATTAGTTTGGATTATAACAACGAGGGAGCGCAATAGTATAAGGGGCGACTGGGAAGCGCAAGTTTCAGAAGGGAGTAGTCAGCTTAGATGATGCCGTGTGAGTGTTGAAAGTGTATTCGGAAGTGTATTGTGATAAGTGTGACGTGATTGTGAGTTGTATTGAGCGTGGAAGTGTATGGAGCAGCGTATGAGGAATAATTGTGGTTGTGCATTGTATTGAATGATTGAAGAAGCCTGGGAGGAAGGAGGGTGCAGGAGGCACCAGGTGTGATTGCACAGGTGTGCAAGTGAACAGGTGTATGGAGCAGTGTATGAGTGAGTAATGGTGATTGTGTGTTTTGTTGACCGAATGGTCCTGGAGGAAGGAGGGTGCAGGAGCACCAGGAGTGATAGCACAGGTGTGCAAATACAGGTGAGCATGGTTGTATGGAATAAATGGTCTGGAATATATGGAGTATGGAATGGATGGTGTGGAGTGAGTATGGTGGAAACTGTGGAGTGGAGTGGATGGTGCGAAGGTGTGAATGGGGGAAAGGTGAACCCCTATCACGAATACCTGGGGAGGGTAGTTTAAGAGTTAAGTAGAGGGAGTAGGTAAATTGTGGTTGGATATTGGCATCTGTGGTGCGTGGTGGAAGAATGGTGTTTGGATGGGTGCATTAGTGACGTGGAAATGGCTGGGCGTGTGGCCTGTTAGTGTGTGTAGTTAAATGGGCACTCCGCCACTGTGAGGATGTCGGCCAGGTGAGGCCGCAGGTGGGCTCTGGGAGCCGTTAGAGTTGTGGATGGGGCCCGAGGATCCGGAGGACGGACCCGGGTAGCCCAGTGCCAGACAGGGGACCGAGTAGGGTAAGCGCCAAGGAGGGCCTTCCCCAGTTATATAGGTTAGGTAAGGAGCAGGTAAGCTCGGAGGCAACTGCAGTGGTGGAGGTGTGCAGGTGGGTAGACCTGCTGGGAGAGCCACACGACCCAGTCCTGAAATTGTGCAAAGGCACAGGGCGTTGAATCGGGGGAGTGAGACCCCAAATTGATGAAGCACCACAGTTTGGTCAATGGGAATTTGGTTCTTAAAACCACATAGAGTAAGATGGCCAATGGATTGGCAGGGAAAGACCCCGGGTAGTGTAAAGTGTATTAAAGTCATTTAGAGGATAGTTGGGATTGAAATCTCCTTGCACCATCTACATCCACTCACCTGAGGTAACGACGGTGCTCCACACCATGCCATGGTTTGTTGTTTTTATTATTTTTGTGCAAATGTTTGGAATGTGAGATGCATCATGACGTGGGTGTGACATTGTACAGATGTTCCATCTCTCCCTCCTTATGAGGATCGATGATGAATTGATGATGGCAAATTTTGGATTAATGGGATTGTGATGAATTTGGTATAGGGGAAATATGGGGAAGACGTGACAGTCGCGACGAATTGGTAATGTGTCGGTTTTTTGTGTGTAAATATGGGGTAAGGGGCAAGGGTAGAACAGGTGACGGGTGGGGTGACGTACGATAGGGACGAGCTTTTCTCCGCTCGGTCTCCAGGAGCACCTCACCTTGCATTGCCTTTATTGATGTGTACCCTTGTGACCTTACCCCTCGCTAACCTGCCCTCTCTGTCTTCCTTCCCTGGTCTGGTTTTTTTGTGTAAATATGGGGTAAGGGGCAAGGGTAGAACAGGTGACGGGTGGGGTGACGTACGATAGGGACGAGCTTTTCGCCGCTCGGTCTCCAGGCGCACCTCACCTTGCATTGCCTTTATTGATGTGTACCCTTGTGACCTTACCCCTCGCTAACCTGCCCTCTCTGTCTTCCTTCCCCGACCCATGGATCGTGCTCTCTGGGCACCGAGGGGAGCGTGCGGGAGTCCGCCATTGTGTGCCCGAACCCCCACAACCAGCTGCCTGCATCGATGCACCACTTATGGACCACATGTCTGTGGCTGAGCACCACTCATGGACCCCACGGGTTGGGGCATGGCCCCTCTGCTGGGACCGGCCACGATGGCCCAAGATCTTGCTTGCGGACCCGGTGAGGTGGCACCAAGCCCACAGGTGAACCACTCATCGTCGGCCCCTGTGGGCCATAAATAAAAAAATGGACACGTTTTGTGCACTTTTATTTCCACCATATTTCCACCAAATAGGCAGCAAAACAACAAGGAGAAGAAAGACAACATCTGGAAGAACAATGGCCAGCAGAGGGAGCCGAAGAGAAAAAAAACCACCAGCAGGGGTTTGTTTTTATTATGAACTGTGGTGACTGTGCACCGACTGGTGCGTTTATGGTGCTTTATGGTGCTCTTTCTTGGTGCTGGTGCGTCGATGCAGCGCAGGCTGTCCCCCCCCCCCCCCCCCCCAAAATAACAATCGCAGGTCCTGGGTTGCGTTTTGTAAATACAATCAGCGTCACTTGTAAATAATGCTCCCCACCGTACATGTATAGTTTGAGAAGCATTCCGCAATTCGGTTATCCTGTGGGCGTGAATCTGTTAGATAGGGTGCAATGCAGCAGGGACATACTTATTTGTGTTTTAAAACTGTCGCACTCAGGGTCAGGTTAATTATAGAGGGAACTACACCTCCGTGTCACACTAAGTAAAGTCTATAGGCCCGGGACGTGCCTGGAAGATGAGGGTGCAGTGTTGCGGATTTGAGAATTGTTGTAAATATCACCCTCTGTCAATTGTAAGTAGTGTCATGATCGTTGTAAATACCTCCATTTAAGTGTAAAGATCATAGGTCGTCCCCTTAGGTAATCCATCGCAAGCACGTAGGCCACGATATACCCTTCTAAATAGTTATTTCCTTATTATGTGTATTAGTTTAAGGCTGTGTTTCCCATTAGTTGACTCTGCATTGCACCGAATTGAAATAAGATAGATCCCCTTTCAATTCCCTCAAAGCCTCTATTGCCAAATGCATTGCCGCCATTACGCACGTGGTCAAGCCTCGGAGAAGAAGGGGGAGGAGGTACATTATGGGCGTGGCCTGCACCTCGTTATCAGGAGGTGGAGCCAGAAAGCCCTTGTGCCCAACCAGGACTCGGTGGGCACGGCTTGGTGAGGTGTGGTCATGGCTTGGTAGGCGTGGCAGATATAACCTGTCACGCGACGCCCCGACGGAGAGAGACGATTGAGGAAGGAGATGACCGAGGAAGCCCCCACCATCTCCAAGTAACCTCGGACTCGTTCTCGAGTTCACCCCCACCGCAGCGGAATCCACCGCAGCTTTTGACCATGGCAGCTTTGAGCGTTGACGGCAGTTGCGGCCGCGAAGAACGCCGCCGTGCGGATACGATTGGGGAAGGTCGGCGGCTGCTCACCTCGAGCCGCGCGATCATACCAACCACCCGCATCCTTCCGCCTTGTGATCCCACCTTCTCGTCCGTCCAGCCATCCACCTCCTGCCATTCATTCCTATCATCATTCCCCGTGTAAGTCTGATTGTCGTCCGTCCTTTATGTTGTCTGGGTTATAAGTTGAGCCTGTTTAGATAAGTTAATATTTGCACAGTGTCTTACTCCTTCTGTCTTTATTTTCGTATCTTTCCATCTTCCTTGGTTCCTTTGATTGTGTAAATATTAGTAATACATTATATTTGTTCTTCCTACCTTGCTTCTTTCCTTACATCCGTACGTCCTTGTCTTTTCCCAATTGAATACCTGTGGCACGATTTGGCCAACGACTACGAATCGGGTCTAGTTCTGTTAATGGTTCGTGCCGCGGCTGCTAATCGCTCGGCAATTAACATCTTGTCCGCGGTCGCGAACGGGGTTGCTCACCTGCCTCTCCGGAGGGAGCTGGGCAACTTCAGGACTCACGTCGGTCAGTCATAGACAAGGAGATTAATTCCCCTTGGCAAGGGGAAAAGGGCCGACGTTGAGATCCGCAACAATATATATATATATTATATATATATATATGTATATATATATATATACACATATATATATATATATATATATATATATATATATATAATATATATATATATATATATATTATATATATATATATATATATAGATACATATATATATATATATATATATATATATATATATATATATATATATATATATATATATATATATACATATATATATATAGATTCATATATAAATCCATACATACACATACATACATACAGACATACATACATATAGAACGAAATAAATAAATAGCAAAATCACCATTTCTGGACTTAAAGAAAGAGCATGATGATGGTTCAATTCTGGAAACCTTTTCAGCAAGCCATGTTTGGTGGGTTTACACATCGTTTCAAACTGTTATATCTTCTTTTTTTGGGGGGTACTTATTTAATATGTTTCTGCAATTTTTGACCAAAAGATGCACCCAGGAACGTATCCTTCATTTTAGTCCCTCATTCCTCTGGCAAGTTTGGCGACGGAGGACATGAAAATGAGCTCTGTCCGACTGGACAGATCACCCGACCGACCGATCATCCGTCCATGTACTTTTGTGTTTGCGATATTTGAAAACCGCTGAACATTTAGCTTTCATATTGCAGATATCTATTCCTCATGCCATTATATATATATATATATATATATATATATATATATATATATATATATATATATATATAATATAGACATTATATAGATAGACATCATAGACATTATATATATAGACATATATATATATATATATTGTTGCGGATATGGGATTTGGCCTCCATATCCGCTTGTAAATATTCCCTATTTCCCCAATACCCCCCAACTATCCCCAATCCCCCATTCCCTAGTCCCATTGCCTGTAAATAACACTCTGTAGAACCGACCTTCCCCTTTTTCCCCCATTAAATGTCGTGCCCAGGTCCACCGCATCTCACGTAGACAACTTTCGGACATCTTGCTAGTTATTCTTAGTCTATGTCAGTTAAGGACTCGTTTCCATTAATTCTGACTCTTCGTTGCACCAGAATGTGATTGTATGGCACCAGTAGTGAGTTTAGGACCTCCCCATACCTCCTCCCATCTTCCCCATGAAACAATAACAACAACAACAACTACAACCACAGCGGGGGCGGCGCGGCCGCGGTGCGGGGAGTGTGCGTCCTCACACCGGCTTGGTTAGCCGCCATTGCCATGTGCGCCCACGGGGTTACCACGAAGGGGCTGGCTGTCAGCTCCTCGTCAAGGGCGGAGCCCGGTAACCCCCGCACCCAATAAGAAGCAACGGGCCGATTCCATCTGGGGCGGAGCTAACGAGCCGAGGGCGTGTCACTCCCCGCCGGATATACGCAGCCACTTACCGGACGTGACGTAAGATGCGCCTCAGCCACGAAGGAGAACCAGACGCCACCTCCGAGCGCTGTGACACCTCCCTGCATCTACTGGACCGTACTGTATCCTGTCCCTGAGCCAAGAGTGCACCTTGAGCCATCGACTACCTGCCTTTCCTTGCCATCAATCCCCGTGTGAGTCAGTCTTGTCCCGTTTATCTGTCGTCTGTCGGGGTTACTATAAGACCGTGATTAAGTGCCTACCTTACTATGCTGTCTCTCTTGTCCTTGTAATCTAACATTCCGCAATATTATAACCTCCTCCGGAGGTCTTGAGAACTGTACCCCTGGTGTCGTGTCATTTTAACCCAGCCGCTGTGTCCTTTCCTCAATTGATTTAGCGTAGCGCGACTCGGCCAAGGTTCGAGTATAATCGGGTAAACTGTGCAGACGCGGTCATACCAAACCGCTCGGTAAACCAACATCCACAACCGCGTCTGTAACATTTGGTGTCGAGGAGTGGAATTCGGACCTGGGACTAAATTTATTAGGCCCAAATTTTGGAACACCAATTGTACCATTAGGGTAACAATTGGTGTTGGGAAGTGGAATTCGATCCGGAGCGCGTTTCACGCGCTCGAAATTATAACGGCGAAATTTGATTTTGTTTTACGAAAAAAAAAAAAACCCGAATTTTGAAAGTCGCGCTATGGCGGATCAAGACAGCTGGGTTCCGGTAGAGGAGAGTGAGGCAGGGTCGATCCAGGACCAAATTGAGGGACATGAGGGACAGGAGGAGAGCGAAGCAGTGAGGGCGGCAGGTTCGCAAAATGGCGCCTCGCACATAGCTACGGCGGCCGCACCCGCTGCACAAGTGGGAGGGATGGCCCAAATGCAGGCCCTCATGGAGCAATTTATGGCGCAAATGCAGGCGTCCCTCAAACTGCAGAGTGAGCAATTGGGGGTAATGGGAAACCAAATGGGGGTAATGGGGAACCGGATGGATGCTCAGGGTGAGCGATTGGAGGGCCAAATGGGGGCCAATAGCCAACGGTTAGAACAAAGGATGGGGTCCAATAACGAGAAATTGAGGGAGGACATGGGGGCCAATAGCCAACGGTTAGAACAAAGGATGGGGTCCAATAGCGAGAAATTGAGGGAGGACATGGGGGCGCAGATCGGAGGGTTAGGGAGTAGAATAGAGGGATTAGACAATAGATTAGGGGAAATACAGGAGGGGTTAATGGGGGTAGAAAACAGAATGGCCGTTCAGGAGAATCAAATGGAAGGGACGCAAAAGGGGTTAGAGGGGTTAGAAAATAGTATGGAAGGCAAATTGAGGGACATGAGGGACCAAGCGGAAAGGGAAGTTAAACAAATGGGGCAGCAGATAGAGGGGGTCAGAATGGGGGTAGAAACCAAACTGGATGCTCACAGGGAGGAAATGGAGCAGATGAGGGTGGCATCTGGGCAGGAGATGCAAGTGATGGGAGAGGAGATCAGAAGAGGAGTGAGTGAGGAGGTCGGAGGAGTGCGCGAGGAGGTGAGGCACTGTAAGGAGCACATGGAGAAGGAGGTGAGAAAGGGGACTGTAAAGTTACAAGGGGGCATAGAGGACCTGACGCAGGAGGTGGAACAGCTGACGGAGGGACAAAAAGGACTGACGGAGCAGGTTCAAAGGAACACTGCGGTATTAGGAGGGTTAAAGGCGACACAGAAAGAACTAAAAGATGACTTGGTAGCGACGACGAGGGAATGTCAGATGGTACGTGAGGGACTGACAACGAGGTTGGACGAGGTGATAGAGGTAATGGAGACGACGGACCGGCAGGTGAGGACGCACATGGAAACGGTCAAGGTAGCCTTAGAGGATGAGCTTGAGGAGACGTACCGGGACATAAAAGAGGTGAAGCAGAAATTAGAAGAAGTGGAAGAAGGGGTGAGCGAAATTAAGAAGCGACGGAGAGAGGATAAGAAAGAGATAAAAGAGGAGATAAAAGAATTGGTCCAAAGTCTGTGTTTGGATCGTGATGATGTGCTCATTAACCGGATGAGGGATTCGCAGGTGATGGAGGAGAAGCGAAGAGGAAGAGGACCCGGTGTAAGTGGTGACCAATATGGTCGTGCGTATGATGCGCCAGGTGATTTAAGAAGCTTGGGGGTCGAGATGGACCCGGGTGTTCGTGAGAGGCCGTTGGTGAAGTGTGCGACAGGTCTGGTGTGCGAAAAAGGAGGTGTGCGAGAAAGTCCGACTCTGGGGTGTGTGAGGAAAAAGTGCGTGCCAAGGAGTGAGGGTGCTGGCGAGAGTGAGTCGGTCGTAGCGCGTGTGCGAGGGAGCACATGGAAGCGCGGTGTGGTAAGTGTTACAGAGGGTGTGACGGGAGAGTGTGCGCAAGAGTGTGCGCGAGAAAGGTGTGTGACGGACGGGTGCATGGGGAAAGAGTGCGCTGTCAAAGGCAAGGAAGAATGCACACCTGTGGTGAGTGTTACAGAGGGTGTAACGGGAGAGTGTGCGCGAGAAAGGTGTGTGACGGACAGGTGCATGAGGAAAGAGTGCGCTGTCAAGAGTAAGGGTGAGTGCGCTGTCAAGAATGGAGGTGAGAGTAGTGAGAGTGACAAGGAGAGTGAGTTGGTTGTGACAGGTGAGCGAGGATGTACACCTGGGATGGAAGGATGCACACCTGGAATGGTAGAGCGTGAGTGGGAATGCACGCTGGAGTTGGTGGTGAGGCACGTGGTTGGGTGTGCGAATGAGAGCACACCTGTGATTGTCACAGAGGAGGTGACAGAGGAGGGGGCGCGAAGAGGTGTGTTGGTGAGGTGTGCGACCAACGAATGTGTGCCAAAGTGTTCGGTGGTCAGGTGTGTGACCAAGGCTGTGAGTGGAATGGGTGTACCTGGGTGTGTAAGGAAAGGTACGAGGAGCATGGAAACGGCTGGATGTGTGAGCAAGGAACGGGCTGCGGGGTGTAAGCGTCCAGGTGAAGCATCGACGGTAACCGGTTTAGCAGTTAGAGCGACTTTTAGCCGAATCGGGCCCTCGGTGCGTGGCTGGGCCTCGCTTTGAACGGCCGCGTCCGTGCTCCGCTAGGCGGAGCGGGCGGCTGGAAAGGAAGGGTCGTCATGGCGACCACTTTTTGTTGAGGCATTCAGGCAGGTCGAGATCGAGCCATGGGATGGCTCCGTGCCGAGGTGGTGCGTGGGATCTCGGCCCGGGTAAGCCCCCGTCCCTGCACCGAGTGCCGGACGCATCCAGCCGCTGGCACAGAACAACCCGCATTCATGGCTTGGCTTTACGAAGCCGGGCTTTGGACAGGAATTGGCGCACCGAGAGGCATTAGCGAGTAGACTGGGTGATGAGGTTAGTGTTTTGGACCCAAAATTAGAGAAAAACAAAATTTGATGATTGGCAAGGGATTGGCAGTAGTGATTGGCAGATGATGGGTAGTGATTGGCAAATTTTTAATTTGTTGAAATTTGATGTGCAAAATTGGTAGTGAGCGATGGGCCCGGTGGGTAAGGGGGGCATCCCTGCCACCCTTCCCATAGTGGGGCAAATGCGCTATAGTTTATGGGGTGTATGGCAGTGAAAACTAGCCCGGGTGGGTTAGGATATTGATAGGGATCTAGCGAAGATGACATTAGGTAACGTTAAGGTTAGTTAGTGACTGATACCTGTAGTGGGGACGCAGGTAGATTAGTATGGATGATAATGACGAGGGAGCGCAATAGTTTAAAGGGACGACTGGGACGCGCAAGTTTCAGAAGGGAGTAGTTAGCTGAGATGATGCCGTGTGTGTGAGAATTGAACAGGTGTGATTGCACAGGTGTGCAACTGGACAGGTGTGTGGAGCAGTGTATGAGTAGTGAGTGTTGTGGATCAGCGCGAATGCGCTTGGGGAGAGAAGGGTGCAGGTGGCACCAGGTGTGAGAGCACAAGTGTGCAAGTACAGGTGTGTGGAATACATGGAGCAGAGAATGACTGGTGTGGAGAGAGTTGGAGTAAGTGGTACGGAGTGGTGTGCATGGTGCGAAGGTGTGGATGGGGGAAGAGTGGACCCCTTTCACGAGTACCCGGGGCGGGTAGTGTAAGTGTTAGGTAGAGGGTATAGGTAAATTGTGGGTGGATATTGGCATTTGTGGTGCGGTTGCAGAATGGTATTGTGGATGGGTGCATTGGTGTTGTGGAAATGGCTGGGCGTGTAGCCTGTTAGTGTGTGTAGTTGGTTGGGCACTCCACCACTGTGAGGATGTCGGCCAGGTGAGGCCGCAGGTGGGCTCTGGGGGCCGTTAGTGTCAGTGGGTGCCTGAGGATCCCGGGTGTGGATCGGGCAGCCCAGTGCCAGAGAGGGCACCGAGTGGGGAGAGCGCCAGAGGGCCTTCCCCAGGTAGTTAGGTTAGGGTAAGGAGCAGGTAAGCTCGGAGGCAACTGCAGTGGTGGAGGTGTGCAGGTGGGTAGACCCGCTGGGAGAGGTACACGCCACAGCCCAGAAATTGTGCGAAGGCACCGGGAGATGAATCGGGGGAGTGAGACCCCAAATTGAAAAGCACCACAGTTTGGTCAATGGGAATTGGTTTTTAGAACCCATAGTGTAAGAGGGCCA
This sequence comes from Myxine glutinosa, assembly GCF_964187855.1. Lineage (NCBI taxonomy): Eukaryota > Metazoa > Chordata > Myxini > Myxiniformes > Myxinidae > Myxine > Myxine glutinosa. The sequence continues at coordinate 63,119 of NW_027618012.1, read as the reverse complement.
ATGGTTTGGCAGGAGAAAGACCCCGGGTAATGTAAAGTTGTTAAAGTCATTTAGGAAATAGTTAGGATTGATGAACCTGTCGCACCATACGCAGCCACTTACCTGTGGTGATGATGATGACTCCACACCTGTGTTTTCTTTGTTTTGTGTTGCAGGAAGAAAGGATTGCTGTTGGATTTGTGAGACGCATCACGACGTGGATGAGACATTGGGGTGATTCCATCTCTCCCTCCCTAGGAGGGACTGATGATGAATTGGTGATAGCAAATTATGATGTTGAGTTGGAGATGGCAAATTTTGATGAGAGTTGAAAATGGCAAATTTGATTGGTTAGGAGGGAGAGAAGACGAATTTGGTTTATGGGAGGAACGGGGAAGACAGTAGGGACGTTTGTTAATTTGTAAAATAGATGTTTATGGGTAGTGTTGTGTTTTGTGGATACAGTAAGGGGTAAGGGAGGGGCCATGTAGATTACCTGGTGGGGGGTGGGGGTGTACGGTAGGAACGTACCTGTCTCACCTGGTTCCCATGTGCCCCCAGTGTGCATTACCTTACATTGCGTGCACTTTTGCGCCCTTACCACCTTACTCACTTGTCTTTTCTTTTGTCTCCCACCTCCGAGGATCTGGCTTTGGGGCAGAGAGAGAGGAGAGAGAGGTGCTGGCTCCGCAGTTGTGGGCCTGCACTTTCGCTGCTTGCTGCCTGGATCGATACACCATATGGACCGCAATTTTGGTGGCCACCCACAATGGACCGCAGTTCTTTTGCGGCCAAGCACCACCCGTGGATGGACCTATGGGTCAACGTGGCACCTATGCCATACAAGGTGAACCACTAATAGTTGGCCCCCTGACGGCCACAAATAGGAAATGGACGCGGTTGGCGCCTTTCTTTATTTTTGAAAGAAGCAAGAAGGCCAAGTGCACCACACGAAGAGCAAGAGACACCTGCAGGGTTAGGGGTTGTTGTTTTTATTTTAATGAACAATGGTGACTGCACCGATTGGTGCTTGGGGTGGTGCTTTTGGTGCTTGGAAGGGGTGCTCTGCACATTATTAAAGGCCGTAAGGCCACAGAGCACTCGTGGGTTGGTGTATCGATGCTGGCATGCGTGCTCTCTCTATGCATAACATCTGCATGTGTTCCTCCAAAAACAGGTCCTGGATCGTAGTGTAAATATCAGCGTAGTCTTGTGTAAATAATGCTCCCTACCGGCTGTATGTTTAGTTTGCGAATTCTTTCCGCGATTCGGTTATCCTGTGGGTGTGTTTCTGTGAGGAGAAGGGTGCAACGTCGCAGGGGGACATATTTACTCATTTGTGAACATCTGTAAAACTGTCGCACTCAGGGTAGAGTTAATAGTAGAGGGAACTACATCTGAGTGCCACACTAAAGTAGGTAAAAATTTATCGGGTCGGGACGCCCCGAGGGTAGAGAAGGGTGCAATGTTGCGGATATGGGATTTGGCCTCCATATCCGCTTGTAAATATTCCCCTATTTCCCCAATACCCCCCAACTATCCCCAATCCCCCATTCCCTAGTCCCATTGCCTGTAAATAACACTCTGTAGAACCGACCTTCCCCTTTTTCCCCCATTAAATGTCGTGCCCAGGTCCACCGCATCTCACGTAGACAACTTTCGGACATCTTGCTAGTTATTCTTAGTCTATGTCAGTTAAGGACTCGTTTCCATTAATTCTGACTCTTCGTTGCACCAGAATGTGATTGTATGGCACCAGTAGTGAGTTTAGGACCTCCCCATACCTCCTCCCATCTTCCCCATGAAACAATAACAACAACAACAACTACAACCACAGCGGGGGCGGCGCGGCCGCGGTGCGGGGAGTGTGCGTCCTCACACCGGCTTGGTTAGCCGCCATTGCCATGTGCGCCCACGGGGTTACCACGAAGGGGCTGGCTGTCAGCTCCTCGTCAAGGGCGGAGCCCGGTAACCCCCGCACCCAATAAGAAGCAACGGGCCGATTCCATCTGGGGCGGAGCTAACGAGCCGAGGGCGTGTCACTCCCCGCCGGATATACGCACCCACTTACCGGACGTGACGTAAGATGCGCCTCAGCCACGAAGGAGAACCAGACGCCACCTCCGAGCGCTGTGACACCTCCCTGCATCTACTGGACCGTACTGTATCCTGTCCCTGAGCCAAGAGTGCACCTTGAGCCATCGACTACCTGCCTTTCCTTGCCATCAATCCCCGTGTGAGTCAGTCTTGTCCCGTTTATCTGTCGTCTGTCGGGGTTACTATAAGACCGTGATTAAGTGCCTACCTTACTATGCTGTCTCTCTTGTCCTTGTAATCTAACATTCCGCAATATTATAACCTCCTCCGGAGGTCTTGAGAACTGTACCCCTGGTGTCGTGTCATTTTAACCCAGCCGCTGTGTCCTTTCCTCAATTGATTTAGCGTAGCGCGACTCGGCCAAGGTTCGAGTATAATCGGGTAAACTGTGCAGACGCGGTCATACCAAACCGCTCGGTAAACCAACATCCACAACCGCGTCTGTAACAATATATATATATATATATATATAGACATTATATTATATTATAGACTATATAGATGCAGACTTGGCATTTAATATGGAATATTTTTTTGTGGGGGTGAACTTACTTTTCAAGATGACTTAGAACCAAAAGTTCATTGGAATTATGTTGAAATTATTCTAGATTTTGTTAATGTGACCTTTAAAAGAAACAAAAACCACATTTGACATTTCGAAGCAAATAAATTGATCCTTGAAAGTGATGTCAACCGATATCAAACTCAATTCACGGACAGTTCTGTGTTAAACTTCTGTACGTTTTCCAGAAGTATTTCTTTATTTTGCACATTAGCCCAATTTTTTTTAACAAAAACAAAGGTAAAATTATGACTGGGATTACGGACAGTAAAATTACAGTTCAGTACTTCGTGTAACCCCCACGAGCTTTCAAGAGAGCACGTACACGTCGAGGCATGCTGTTCACGAGATTTGCCAAGGTTTGGACAGGAATCTCTTGCCATGCAGTGACAATAGCCTGCTGCAATTCACGCACAGAGGGAGGCTGCTGGTAGGCTTCGTTTTTTTGTTTTTTTTGTATACTGAATTGAGGCTCGTGAAAGAGCTAACATTTACTTCACAAACAAATCAACCAGACAAACAAAATATATAAAAAGAGGGAGCGGAAAACAAGATGGGGAGAGAAGGGGAAGCACACAAACACAACATTTGAGAGCAGGGAGATGTGTGGAAGGGAGAGGGCTTGGGGGGAGGAGGCGTGGGAAGGTGGGGGGGGGGGGGGGGGGGAAGGAGAAGTATAAAATACAAGGACACCAAGGACTTCCAGGACAGAAGTTGGTATTTCAAAAAAGTGGAATTGGGGTGAAATTAGCGGGGGTAGAAAAGATCAAGGTTTTGGATGGGGGAAGATAAGAGATGGTGGTGAACAGCTGTTTTAAAGACCTGGAGGGTAGAGTGGGATTGAAGAGAGTGAGGGAGTTTGTTCCAGAGGCGGGAGAAAAGAGGAATGAAGGAGTGAAGGTGAGCAGAGAGTCTTGATTTTGGCAGTTTGACCATAAGAGGGTTGCAGGCAGATCTTGTGCGACCTGTAGGAATATTTGCGGGACAGACCCCAGAGAGAGCTGGGGGGGCAAGGCCAGAGAGGAGTCGATAGAAGACGGAAAGACCACCATCCTGCCTGCGGTGAGTGAGTGAGAGGCCCTTGGAGTTAGCTTCATCGCGGGAGATTCCAATGATTCTGAATGCTTTGGTTTCAACAGCGTGAAGACGAGCTAGGTGTGAAGCAGGAGCACCAGCCCAGAGGGGAGAGCAGTATTCCATTGAGCTGCGGATGAAAGCCTTGTATGTGCTGAGGAGCTCAGGTGTGCCAAGGAAGGACTTCGCACGACGGAGGATGCCCAGTCGGCGACTGGCTTTGGAGGCCAGATTTGAAATGTGGTTTTCCCAGGAAAAAAAAGTGATGTAAACTGATATCGAACTCAGTTCACGGACAGTACTGTGTTAAACTTCTGTACGTTTTCCAGAAGTATCTCTTTATTTTGCACATTAGCCAAAAAAAATTTCAACAAAAACAAAAGCTAAATTATGACTGGGATTACGGACAGTAAAATTACAGTTCTGTACTTCGTGTAACCCCCATGAGCATTCAGGAGGGCACGTACACGTCGAGGCATGCTGTTCACGAGATTTGCCAAGGTTTGGACAGGAATCGCTTGCCATGCAGTGACAATAGCCTGCTACAATTCACGCACAGAGGCAGGCTGCTGGTCCAAGTGGTCGATTTGACGCGTTAATTCTGCCCACACGTTCTCTATCGGATTCATATCCGGGGACATGGCAGGCCACTCCATATGCTCTACACCACGGTCAGCAAGAAAGTGTTGGATCATGCGAGCACGATGAGGCCGTGCATTGTCATCTTGGAAGACAAAGTTTCCTCGAAAGGCTGCACGAGCAAATGGAAGCAATGTTTCTTCCAGAATGACCCTGTACTTGAACTGGTTCAGGTTTCCATTCAGAACAACCAGGTCAGTTTTGCCCCCTGCAATCCTGCATGAAAAGCAGCCCAAACGGTCACCCCACCACCTCCAGCTTGGACTCTTGGCACTATACAATCTTCGCTGTGGGCTTCATGCACTTGTCTGCACACTCAGACGCGGCCATCTTGACGATAGACCAGAAATCTAGACTCGTCACTGAAGGTCACGTGATTCCAGTGTCCTGGCTGCCATTGACGGTGCTCTCTGGCCCACTGCAATCGGCGCTGGCTGTGTTGTCTGGTCAGGCGTGGCTTTCTCAGGGGAGGCCTGGCACGATAGCCTGCTTGAACCAGTCGTTGGTTGACTAGCCTTCTGGATACAGGCACATTTGTCAGTTGCTGCCACTCAGCCCTAAGCCGATTAGCTGACTTGGTACGGCCATTGCAGATTAACCGGTGCAGCTGGCGGTCATCTCTCCTTGTGGTTCTGCGTGGACGTCCTGGCCTCGGTATTGGAGTAGGGACACCCCTCTGAGCATTTCGTTTCAGGATCTTTGACACCTGACCTTGAGTGATGCCATACTGCCGAGTAATAGCACGCTGTTTCATGCCAGAATTTCGTAAAGCCACCACTCCATGACAAACAGCATTGTCAAGTTGACGGACCATCTCCAGAGGAAGCGGCAAAAACTTTTGTAGACGTGCAGCAGCTGTTTTCCACGAATACAGAACGCAACAACCCTTATATACCCGATTGTGAAGCCAATCGTCAAATGTACCTGTCCTTACATTTTGTCACGCCACCTGTGATATAATCCTGTTATTGACTTCTTGCTGCGAAAGACAATCAGTGACATGGTTCTTTCAACAAAGACATCACCGAAGGGTAAAATAAACTCACCAGATTGATATACTGAGTTCAGAAAGTAAACCCAAGTCAAGAAAAAAAAAAAATTCCATATTAAATGCCAAGTCTGTGTGTATATATATATATATATAGTGGTAGAACATCCAAATTCTGGCATCTTGCATACACCATGCCGCTTGAACGGTATAGCTTGTGATATCATGGTGGTTCGATGAAGTTTAATTTTGTATTTTGGTCAAGTAACATATTTGGCTTGATGTCAGATGTTGAACCAAATGGGTTGTGTGAAAATGATCATGTTACCAGGAAATGTGATACTGTACTATTTTTCTCCCATAAAAGTATGAAATCTCAGTGCAAAGCCAAATGAGTTTTCCTGTTTCGTAAGCCGTATGTTTCGTAAGTCATATGCATCCTTACAAGCAACCTGCCTGCCCTCTCCTCTGTTGAGATCCAAGCTCTGAACAAAACCAATAATAAACATGGTGCCTTCACGTTGCTCCGAACCTATCCACCTCATTACTGGAAATTTCTGTCTGAAAGTTGTCCAATTCATGCCTTCTTCTTCAATCAGTTCGTTTTTCTCTCTGTTTTTCTCTCTTTTCTTTTCTTTTCTTTTCTTTTCTTTTCTTCTCTTCTCTTCTCTCTCTCTCTCTCTCTCTCTCTCTCTCTCTCTCTCTCTCTCTCTCTCTCTCTCTCTGTCTCTCTCTCTCTCTCTCTCTCTCTCTCTCTCTCTCTCTCTCTCGCTCTCTCTCTCTCTCTCACATACATACATATGAAGCATCACACTTTGTCCATCATTCAGATCCCCTGGGTTTTCTTTGGTTTTAGTAATTCCATTACTTTTTCCAATTTAAAATGGTTGATCACATTGCACGAGGAATCCAGATACCATCTCGGATTTTTCCAGTGCACCCAGCAAGCATATTGAAGTCCTTTGGCACATATCGGTGGAAACAACTGGATAGGTTTGTTTCTATGTGAAATAAAGGCTCATGAAGAACTTCGATTCACAATAATCCAAAAATTTGCAAACAAATAAATACTGTACAAGCCATGTCAGCAGTGTGGAATATCATGCATCAAATGGGTTCCTCTACCATTGCAGGTACAAACATTAAAAGTATGATTGTAATGAAGCAAGAGAAAGCAGAAAAAGAAAGTGCAAAAAAAGAAAGAAAACACACACACACCACCTTTAAAGGCCATTTTTCCCTGCAGAGCGGGGGTTGGCCTTTTCTGGCATCTTGGTCCCATTTTTGAAGCAATGTTTTATGGCCGGATGTCCTTCATGCCACCACCCTGTTAGTTGCCTCTTACGACACACAGGGCATTACCAGTGAACTGGTACGCAATTTGCCGACCTCGGAAGGATGACAGGCTGAGTCAACCCCCCTGGCGTTAATTCAGCGATCGACCGGGATTCGAACCCAGGATCCTAGGATCCCAAGCCGGCACCCTAACCGCTAAGCCAACACCAGGCTCTATAAAAAAAAGAAAAAAAGAGAAAACAAAAGCCCAAATACAGCAATGAAATGAGATTGCATAAAAAGTATGTGACACATGTCAGATAAAATAACTTAGAACGGAATCTTTCAAATACATTTTGGAATAAATTTTAATTCTTGTTTAAACTACCATATTTACGAGGTTAGTGTGTTTCCTATCCCTTCTCTCACCATTTCATGTTCATTCATTCCCTCGTTTGTTGCATCCACCTGCAGCCACACAGTTTTTTTTTGTAGGATCTAAGGCCCGTAATGGAGGTACCACACACACATGGACATTCAGACAAATACACAAGATACATCACAGGGCTGTTAGATGAGACAACTATAGCCATTTTCCAGAGCAATCTGGGTATCAGCAACAGCACAACAATGTGGTGTTGGAATTTCCTCCTCCCCATGGATGCCAACCTATGGTTGTTTGTCCGTGCTCTATCTGTGTAAATGCTGAATGTCAAGCAAGGAAGCAGCATGTACAGTGCCTTCAGAAAGTATTCACACCCTTGACAAGAATTTGCCTGTATTTGGCTCCATTCGTTGTTCCCTCTATCCTTACAAGTCTCCCGGTCCCTGCCGCTGAAAAGCATCCACCTAGCATGATGCTGCCACCACCATGCTTCACGGTATAGATGGTGTTAGATGAGTGTTGAGCTGTGCTCGGTTTCTGCCAGACATAGCGCTTTGCATCAATTTCAATTTTTGTCTCATCAGACCACATAATTTTTTGCCTCATGCTCTCAGAGTTTTTCACGTGCCTTTTTGCAAACTCCAGGTGTGCTGTCATTTGCCTTTTTCTCAGGAGTGGCTTCCATCTGGCCACTCTCCCATAAAATCTAGATTTGTGAAGTGCTTTAGAGACTGCTGGCCTTCCGGCAGGTACTCCCATCTCAGCCAAGGAGCTCTGTAGTTATGTCAGAGTGGTCATTGGGTTATTGGTCACCTCCTCGACCAAGGTCGTTCTTGCCCGGTTGCTCAATTTGGTTGGTTGGCCAGCTCTAGGAAGAGTCTGGGTAATTCCATATTCTCTCCATTTCCTAATGATGGAGCTCACTGTGCTCTTGGGAACTTTCAACACTCTCGGAAAAAAATTCTACCCTTCCCCAGATCTATGTCTACTCTCAATTCTATCTCGGAGTTCTACGGACAGTTCCTTGGACTTCATGGTAGAGTTTCTGCTCTGACATGCACTGTCAACTGTGGTACCTTATATTGAAAGGTGTATTTCTTTCTAAATCATGAACAATCAATTGAATTGGCCACAGGTGGACTCCAATAAAATTGTAGAGACATGTCAAGGATGATCAAAGGAAATTGGATGCACCTGAGCTCAATTTGGAGTGTTATAGCAAAGGGGTTGAATACTAATTGGATCAAGACATTTCAGCTTTTCATTTTTAATTGATTTGTAAAAATTCCTGAAAATAAAATCCACTTTGACATTATGGGGTATTATGTGTAGATCAGTGACAAAAAAATCTCACTTTAATCCATTTTAAATTCAAGATGTAACACAATAAAATGTGAAAAAGTCTGGGAGTGTGAATACTTTCTGAAGGCATTGAACCTTTTCTTTTTAATCTCGTTTGGTATGGCTCGGCCGGGGTTTGAACCAGCGACCTCCCATATTTGCAGTGGCTGCTCTAAAAATTACACCACCAAGTCTGGAATGAAGTACCTTTCGTACATAACCTAATTGTCGGGCTGACAGGATGGCCTCGAGGCTAGAGGTACTCACACACGCCTCTAAGCTATCGAGAGTGAGTTTTATTCCCAATCCAGCTATAAACTGTCGCCATGGTGTTTCATAAGCAGGGTGATTAATCAATGTGTGTTCCATCCCTTGAATGGATGACGGTGTCCCGTCTGCCAGCATTCGTTAGTGGACGTTAAATATCCCATGGTGTAGGAAAGCTATCACCGGCATCATGGCCAAATTCCAAATTCCTTCCCTACCCAGCAAAGGGCAGCAGATTCGTGATGCTACTGCTGCATACGTACGAAGACATAATTGTCCTCAATCACCTCGCTCTTCCATGATCTTCAAGGTTCTAAACTACAGAGTTGGTTTTCTGAAGTACATGCTGCCAACATCTGAGCAATCCTCCACCGTCTAACTCGAGACCTAATGTTTACAGCTATTTTTTGTTTTTGTTTTTGTATACAAGATCGAGGCTCGTGAAAGAGCTAACATTAATCACACAAAAAGTCAAACCGACACATAAAACATATAACGAGAACGCCACTCAGTAGAGCGCATACTCCCGCCGTGGGTCAAGTTGGAATAGTACGATTTCACAAAAGTTGGAGGGAGTAGTTCAGTGACAACACAAGACAAGACAACACAAGACAGACACTGCACAGATATATATATATATCTTATATATATAAAGGAGGAGTGTCTGTGTGTGTGTGTGTGTGTGTGTGTGTGTGTGTGTGTGTGTGTGTGTGTGTGTGTGTGTGTGTGTCTGGATGTCCGCTTATAACTCAAGAAGTACACATCGGAGAAAAGCTTTAGACACAGATTCGGAATCAGCATAAGATTCAGGTGGTTATAGGCTACTTTTTATTTTAATATCAATGGTTTAAAAAACCGAGCCAGCTGCAATTCCATGGTGTAGTTTGTGGCGGCGCTATTGCCCCTTTCCGATCCCATGACGCATTGCGGTTCCGATTCACGATAAGGTCTATGCGCTATCACCGACACTTTTCCACCTTTTCCATACCTTTTAATCAGATTTACCTTATCGTCCATCGAAACCACATTACGCTTGGAAACACTAGCATTATCCTTCTTGGACCCATGGCTAACACAGACACAGTAAAGGAATACTGTACGTCACCTCTGTTTTGAATGAGAATCAGCAGTTGCGCGTCTGTACGTACATTTTTTTTTTTTAATGTGCTTTTTATTGTATTTTAAATTGTTTTTTAGCTTCTTTTATTGTTAATTCATGTGCTATTTTATTTATTTTAAATATATTTTTAAGGAAAACAAATGTTTTCACGTTTGTAGGAGTGACGTAAAGTCGCACATAATGACGTTCGCTGCCCGGTCATGAAAGAAATTATGATTCTCTTGACAAAGTGACATGAAGATCAGGCAGTAAACCTCCCAACTGAGTTTCTCAACAGTCGTCAGCCTCAAGGACTCCCAACACACAGGTTGATTCTCAAGGTGGGAGCACCAATCATGCTTCGAAGGAATCTTGATCCACCAAAGCTGTGTAATGGAACACGATTGACAATCCAGCAAATGATGCCGCATGTCCTAGGACCTAGAGGCAACCATCCTCTCAGGACAATACAGAGGAGAGAAAGTATTCATTCCAAGGATACCACTTATTCCACCTGACCTTCCATTCCCCTTCAAGAGGATTCAGTTCCCCCATCAGGCTATGTTTTGCTATGTCCATCAACAGGGCGCAGGGGCAATCAATGAAGGTTGTAGGCCTGAACTTCACAGAACAAGTGTTTGCCCATGGCCAGCTGTACGTGGGCTGCTCGAGGGTTGGAAAACCAAGCAATCTTTATGTCTTGGCACCAAGTAAGAAAACCAGAAATGTTTTATACCCAGAGGTTTTGAGAAATTGAAAATTGAAAAAACATCATGTAGGAAATGTACTGTGATATTGCTCTAAAATATACATGTTCTCTTCATCATATATTTGTCTTATTCTTTTTCAACCCGGGCGAAGCCGGGTACCTCAGCTAGTATATATATATATATATATATATATATATATATATATATATATAATATATATATATATATATATATATATATATATATATATATATATATATATATATCTATATATATATATATATATCTATATATATATATATATATATATATATCTACATATATATATATATATATATATATATATATATATATATATATATATCTATATATATCTATATATATATATACCATATATATATATATATATATATATATATATATATATATATATATATATATATATATATATATATATATATATATATATATATATATATCTATATATATATATCTATATATATATATCTATATATATATATCTATCTATATATAATATATATATATATATATATATATATATATATATAATATATATATATATATATATATATATTGTTGCGGATATGAGGATTGTATTTTTTTGATTGTGTTGTATTGTATTGTAAATTGTTATGAATTATTGCTTTATTCTGAGCCCTCCTTGCTCCAGTCTGTTGTAAAGGTCAAAGGGCATTCCGGTAGTTAATTCCATAAGGCATACATTGAAGGACACTATAATACCCTTGTTCAGTAGTTTATTTCCTTATTCTGTGTATTACGTTAAGGCGTTGTCTTCCATTAAAATGACACTCCATTGCACCAAGTGAAATAGATAGATCCCCTTTCATTCCCATTCCCAAAAACCGCAATTGCCAACTGTTCCCTCCGCGACTCCATTCGCCACGAGGTAGGCTCGGAGAAGAAGGGCGTGTCTCCACCTCGTCATAGAGGGGAGGAGTGAGCCAGCCCCGAACAACCAACCAAGCACGAGGGGTTTGGTTTGAGAGGGCGGAGGAAGAGCGATCGAGGAAGTTCGCGAAGGTTGAGGGGCGGGGCCTATATAACCCACCACAAGACGCTCCCCAAGGAGATGAGGTCTGAGTTCTGAAAAGAGACGAGCTTCAGAGAGAAGTGCGCAAGGAGTAAAGAGAAGCGCGGGGAAGCCTTGAGAGAAGTGCACGACGTCACCCTGCTCGCTCCCAGCCTGACGAGGCCCGGTTTGCTGTGCGCCCTGCAAAGCCTTCCAGCTTGTGGTCCGAGCTGAACCTTCCTCCCGGTCCAGCCAATCGTTCCTGCCTCCATTCCCCATTCGCGTGAGTTTGTTCTGTTTGTTCTGTCCTGGGTATTTAATTAAGTTTGTATAAGCTAGTAATTTTCACTGTGTCACCTGCTTTTTCCATGTTCCCTGTAAATAACTTTGACTGCTTCTTTTGCTTGTGTGTGTAAATAATAAATCCCGTTACTATTCTGTACGTCTTCTTCTTCCTCTTTACATTCGGTCGATTTAGAGGTTTCCAAATTGAATATCTGTGTCGCGATACGGCCAACGTTCGGGTGAATCGGGGAAACTGTTAGGTCGCGGTGCCATCTGCTCGGCAAACCAACATCCCTAACCGCGGACCGTAACAATATATATGCAGACTTGGCATTTAATATGGAATTTTTTTTTTTCTTGACCTGGGTTTACTTTCTGAACTCAGTATATCAATCTGGTGAGTTTCTTTTACGCTTCGGTGATTTCTTTGTTAAAAGAACCATGTCACTGATTGTCTGTTGCAGCAAGAAGTCAATAACAGGATTACATCACAGGTGGCGTGACAAAATGTACGGACAGGTACATTTGACGATTGGCTTCACAATCGGGTATATAAGGGTTGTTGCGTTCTGTATTCGTGGAAAACAACTGCTGCACGTCTACAAACGTTATTGCCGCTTCCTCTGGAGATGATCCGTCAACTCGACAATGCTGTTTGTCATGGGGTGGTGGCTTTACGAAATTCTGGCATGAAACAGTGTGCTATTGCTTGGCAGTATGGCATCACTCAAGGTCAGGTGTCAAAGATACTGAAACGAAATGCTCAGACGGGTGTCCCTACTCCAATACTGAGGCCAGGACGTCCCGGCAGAACCACAAGGAGGGATGATCGCCAGCTGCACCGGTTAGTCCGCAATGGCCGTACCAAGTCAGCTAATCGGCTTAGGGCTGAGTGGCAGCAACTGACAAATGTGCCTGTATCCAGAAGGCTAGTCAACCAACGACTGGTTCAAGCAGGCTATCGTGCCAGACGTCCCCCGAGAAAGCCATGGCTGACCAGACAACACCGCCAACGCCGATTGCAGTGGGCCAGAGAGCACCATCAATGGCAGCCAGGACACTGGAATCACGTGATCTTCAGTGACGAGTCTAGATTTCTGGTCTATCGTCAAGATGGCCGCGTCCGAGTGCGCAGACAAGTGCATGAAGCCTACAACAAAGATTGTATAGTGCCAAGAGTCCAAGCTGGAGGTGGTGGGGTGACCGTTTGGGCTGCTTTTCATGCAGGGGGCAAAACTGACCTGGTTGTTCTGAATGGAAACCTGAACCAGTTCAAGTACAGGGCCATTCTGGAAGAAACATTGCTTCCACTTGCTCGTGCAGCCTTTTGAGGAAACTTTGTCTTCCAATATGACAATGCACGGCTTCATCGTGCTCGCATAATCTAACACTTTCTTGCTGACCGTGGTGTAGAGCATATGGAGTGGCCTGCCATGTCCCCGGATATGAATCCAATAGAGAATTTGTCGGCAGAATTAACGCATCAAATCGACAACTTGGACCAGCAGCGTACCTCTGTGGGTGAATTGCAGCAGGCTATTGTCACTGCATGGCAAGCGATTCCTGTCCAAACCTTGGCAAATCTCGTGACCAGCATGCCTCAACGTGTACGTGCTCTCCTGAATGTGGGGGTTACACGAAGTACTGAACTGTAATTTTACTGTCCGTAATCCCAGTCGTAATTTAACCTTTGTTTTTGTTAAAAAAAATTTGGCTAATGTGCAAAATAAAGAAATACTTCTGGAAAACGTACAGAAGTTTAACACAGAACTGTCCGTGAATTGAGTTTGATATCGGTTTACATCACTTTCAAGGATCAATTTATTTGCTTCGAAATGTCAAATGTGGTTTTTGTTTCTTTTAAAGGTCACATTAACAAAATATAGAATAATTTCAACATAATTCCAATGAACTTTTGGTTCTAAGTCATCTTGAAAAGTAAGTTCACCCCCACCAAAAAAAATATTCCATATTAAATGCCAAGTCTGTGTATATATATATATATATATATATATATATATACTGTATATATATATATATATATCTGGGTACATCCTCCAACTTAGTAGTTGGATCCATCATTGTCATTGAGGCTACTGTCATAGCGGGGAAATTTGATCTCGATCTTCTGCCGATATAAGTGGATATATATAAATATATATATATATACATATATATGATTAGAAACACCTCACAGCCACAAACCAGGAAATTAAAAACACCTCACAGCCACAAAACACGAAATTAAAAACAACTCACAGCGACGAAACATGAAATTAAACACAACTCACAGCGACGAAACACGAAAATAAAAACACTGCACAGCCACAAAACACGAAATTAAAAACACGTCACAGCCACAAAACACGAAATTAAAAACACTTCACAGCCACAAAACACGGAATTAAAAACACTTCACAGCCACAAAACACGAAATTAAAAACACTTCACAGCCACAAAACACGGAATTAAAAACACCTCACAGCCACAAAACACGGAATTAAAAACACCTCACAGCCACAAAACACGAAATTAAAAACACCTCACAGCCACAAAACACGAAATTAAAAAGACCTCACAACCACAAAACACGAAATTAAAAACACCTCAGCCACAAAACACGGAATTAAAAACACCTCACAGCCACAAAGCACGAAATTAAAAACACCTCACAGCCACAAAACACGAAATTAAAAACACCTCACAGCCACAAAACACGGAATTAAAAACACCTCACAGCCACAAAACACGAAATTAAAAACACCTCACAGCCACAAAACACGGAATTAAAAACACGTCACAGCCACAAAACACGGAATTAAAAACACCTCACAGCCACAAAACACAAAATTAAAAACACCTCACAGCCACAAAACACGAAATTAAAAACACCTCACAGCCACGAAACACAAATTAAAAACATCTCACAGCCACAAAACACGAAATTAAAAACACCTCACAGCCACAAAACACGAAATTAAAAACACTTCACAGCCACGAAACACGAAATTAAAAACACCTCACAGCCACAAAACACGAAATTAAAAACACCTCACAGCCACGAAACACAAATTAAAAACACTTCACAGCCACAAAACACGAAATTAAAAACACCTCACAGCCACAAAACACGAAATTAAAAACACCTCACAGCCACAAAACACGAAATTAAAAACACCTCACAGCCACAAAACACGAAATTAAAAACACCTCACAGCCACAAAACACGAAATTAAAAACACCTCACAGCCACAAAACACGAAATTAAAAACACCTCACAGCCACGAAACACAAATTAAAAACACTTCACAGCCACAAAACACGAAATTAAAAACACCTCACAGCCACAAAACACGAAATTAAAAACACCTCACAGCCACAAAACACGAAATTAAAAACACCTCACAGCCACAAAACACGAAATTAAAAAACACCTCACAGACACGAAACACGAAACTAAAAACACTTCACAGCCACAAAACACGAAATTAAAAACACCTCACAGCCACAAAACACGAAATTAAAAAACACCTCACAGACACGAAACACGAAATTAAAAACACTTCAGAGCCACAAAACACGAAATTAAAAACACTTCACAGCCACAAAACACGAAATTAAAAAGACCTCACAGCCACAAAAAACGAAATTAAAAACACCTCACAGCCACAAAACACAAAATTAAAAACACCTCACAGCCACAAAACACGAACTTAAAAACACCTCACAGCCACAAAACACGAAATTAAAAACACTTCACAGCCACAAAACACGAAATTAAAAACACCTCACAGCCACAAAACACGAAATTAAAAACACTTCACAGCCACAAAACACGAAATTAAAAACACCTCACAGCCACAAAACACGAAATTAAAAACACCTCACAGCCACAAAACACGAAATTAAAAAGACCTCACAGCCACAAAACACGAAATTAAAAAGACCTCACAGCCACAAAACACGAAATTAAAAACACCTCACAGCCACAAAACACGAAATTAAAAACACCTCACAGCCACAAAACACGAAATTAAAAACACCTCACAGCCACGAAACACGAAATTAAAAACACCTCACAGCCACAAAACACGAAATTAAAAACACCTCACAGCCACAAAACACGGAATTAAAAACACCTCACAGCCACAAAACACGAAATTAAAAACACCTCACAGCCACAAAACACGAAATTAAAAACACCTCACAGCCACAAAACACGAAATTAAAAACACCTCACAGCCACGAAACACGAAATTAAAAACACCTCACAGCCACAAAACACGAAATTAAAAACACCTCACAGCCACGAAACACGAAATTAAAAACACTTCACAGCCACAAAACACGGAATTAAAAACACCTCACAGCCACAAAACACGAAATTAAAAACACTTCACAGCCACAAAACACGAAATTAAAAACACCTCACAGCCACAAAACACGAAATTAAAAAGACCTCACAGCCACAAAACACAAAATTAAAAAGACCTCACAGCCACAAAACACGAAATTAAAAACACCTCACAGCCACAAAACACGAAATTAAAAACACCTCACAGCCACAAAACACGAAATTAAAAAGACCTCACAGCCACAAAACACAAAATTAAAAAGACCTCACAGCCACAAAACACGAAATTAAAAACACCTCACAGCCACAAAACACGGAATTAAAAACACCTCACAGCCACAAAACACGAAATTAAAAACACTTCACAGCCACAAAACACGAAATTAAAAACACCTCACAGCCACAAAACACGAAATTAAAAAGACCTCACAGCCACAAAACACAAAATTAAAAACACTTCACAGCCACAAAACACGATATTAAAAACACTTCACAGCCACAAAACACGAAATTAAAAACACCTCACAGCCACAAAACACGAAATTAAAAACACCTCACAGCCACAAAACACGAAATTAAAAACACCTCACAGCCACAAAACACGGAATTAAAAACACCTCACAGCCACAAAACACGAAATTAAAAACACTTCACAGCCACAAAACACGAAATTAAAAACACCTCACAGCCACGAAATTAAAAACACCTCACAGCCACGTGCTTTAAAAACACCTCACCACCATGAAATAAAAAACACCTCACAGCCACGAAATTAAAAAACACCTCACAGCCACAAAACACGAAATTAAAAACACTTCACAGCCATGAAACATGAAATTAAAAACACTTCACAGCCATGAAACATGAAATTAAAAACACTTCACAGCCATGAAACACGAAATTAAAAAGACCTCAGCCACAAAACACGAAATTAAAAACACCTCACAGCCACAAAACACAAAATTAAAAACACCTCAGCCACAAAACACGAAATTAAAAACACTTCAGAGCCACGAAACACGAAATTAAAAACACTTCAGAGCCACGAAACACGAAATTAAAAACACTTCACAGCCACAAAACACGCAATTAAAAACACCTCGCAGCCACGAAACACGAAATTAAAAACACCTCACAGCCACAAAACACGAAATTAAAAACACCTCGCAGCCACAAAACAAGAAATTAAAAACACCTCACAGCCACAAAACACGAAATTAAAAACACTTCACAGCCACAAAACACGAAATTAAAAACACTTCACAGCCACAAAACACGAAATTAAAAACACCTCACAGCCACAAAACACGAAATTAAAAACACCTCACAGCCACAAAACACAAAATTAAAAACACCTCACAGCCACAAAACACGAAATTAAAAACACCTCGCAGCCACAAAACAAGAAATTAAAAACACCTCACAGCCACAAAACACGAAATTAAAAACACTTCACAGCCACAAAACACGAAATTAAAAACACTTCACAGCCACGAAACACGAAATTAAAAACACCTCGCAGCCACGAAACACGAAATTAAAAACACCTCACAGCCACAAAACACGAAATTAAAAACACCTCGCAGCCACAAAACAAGAAATTAAAAACACCTCACAGCCACAAAACACGAAATTAAAAACACTTCACAGCCACAAAACACGAAATTAAAAACACTTCACAGCCACAAAACACGAAATTAAAAACACCTCACAGCCACAAAACACGAAATTAAAAACACCTCACAGCCACAAAACACAAAATTAAAAACACCTCACAGCCACAAAACACGAAATTAAAAACACCTCGCAGCCACAAAACAAGAAATTAAAAACACCTCACAGCCACAAAACACGAAATTAAAAACACTTCACAGCCACAAAACACGAAATTAAAAACACTTCACAGCCACGAAACACGAAATTAAAAAGACCTCACAGCCACGAAACACGAAATTAAAAACACCTCACAGCCACAAAACACAAAATTAAAAACACCTCACAGCCACGAAACACGAAATTAAAAAGACCTCACAGCCACAAAACACGAAATTAAAAAGACCTCACAGCCACGAAACACGAAATTAAAAAGACCTCACAGCCAAGAAACACGAAATTAAAAACACCTCACAGCCACAAAACACAAAATTAAAAACACCTCACAGCCACGAAACACGAAATTAAAAAGACCTCACAGCCACGAAACACGAAATTAAAAACACCTCACCACCATGAAATTAAAACACCTCACAGCCACGGAATTAAAAACACCTCACAGCCACGAAATTAAAAACACCTCACAGCCACGAAATTAAAAACACCTCACAGCCACGAAATTTAAAAACACCTCACCACCATGAAATTAAAAACACCTCACAGCCACGAAATTAAAAACACCTCACAGCCACGTGATTTAAAAACACCTCACCACCACGTCATTTTACACCTGACCACCACATAATTCAAAATACCTCACCACCACGTGATTCAAAACCACCACCACGTTATTAAAAACACTTCACAACCACAGAAATAAAAGTTTCAGGGAGTAGTTCAGTGACAACAGACACTGCCCAGATATGTAGATATATAAATAAATAAACCTGAAAAATGCAGAGCCAGAATTATTTTTTGGTCTGGGAAGCCCATGCGAGGTTTCTTCTTCTTCAGCCTCTCAACCCTGGGTGAATATGCGATCTTTTTAAAAAAAGTTAGAATTTAGCCAAATCTTTTTTATTCATTTGTTAATATACCTCAGCCATTGACAAATCTGGAATTATAATTTTATTTGAGGTTCAAATTAACCCGGGACATTGTGTCAAACGATGCCTGCAAGTCTGTACATGTGATAAATAATAATTAATCGTCCACAGGCGAACACTCTTCTTCTTCACGCAATAACAACTTCCAGCTTCCAGACCGTACATCCAATCATCTTCAAATTTTGCACACTTGTTACTCTTTATGACTTCTACTACAGTATGAAGTTTCACGTCGATCAATGAAGTGGTTCAAGGGATATAAATGTTTTTATTATTTGCGTTTAATTAACGATATCTGCCAAACCACGTGACCTATCGCAAATTCCAAAAGGGCATTTTAGTAGACTGATATGCTGAACAGATTTGTGAAGTTTCCCCTCGATTGGATCACAAATGAGGGAGGAGCTAGGTTTTAAATGTTTGTGCTTAAAAACGTCATAACTCTAAAACCATGTGATGCATGACGTCATGCTCGCTGACCTTTTTGTTCGTCATGGGTATGCGATTCTGCCTGCAAAGTTTGGCCTCGATCTGTTCAGGCGTTTTGGAGAAAATAGGATTTTAGTGTTTTTCACTCAAAACAATATGACGGCCGAACCACGTGACCTGTGACGTCATAATTACCATTAAAATATTCTGCAGACCGAGTCCCTCCTATGGTAAAAATTTGCTCTCAATCGGTCCAATTATTGCAGAGAAAATGGTTTTTAAAGGAAAACAGAAAAAAAATTCACAAAACATTCACAAAAAAAAACTTCCTGGATCCGGAATAATTTCCTGAAACTTCACCAAAAACGAATCAATTCTTCCTTATCCCAAGTGCAATCATCCCACCAACCTTCATCCAAATCCGTTCAGAACTTTTCCAGATATCTTGTTCACAAACACATGAACACACACACA
Source organism: Myxine glutinosa (assembly GCF_964187855.1). NCBI lineage: Eukaryota > Metazoa > Chordata > Myxini > Myxiniformes > Myxinidae > Myxine > Myxine glutinosa. The sequence continues at coordinate 43,351 of NW_027618012.1, read as the reverse complement.
CACACACACACACACACACACACACACACACACACACACACGAGCGAATGCATTACTCCCTGGCAGGAGTAATAAGGGGAGCGGTAGACAAGATAGGGAGGGAAGGGAAGGACACAAACACAACATTTGAGAGCAGGGACATCGGGAGATCTGTGGGAGGGAGATGGCTTGGGGGAAGGTGGGGAGACGTATAAAACACATGGACACTGCAAGGACTTCCAGGAAAGAAGTTGCCATTTCTAATTTCTGACTCCATTTTTAAAGTCAAATGCTAATACCAACAGGCCAGCCTGTGGAGATGGTGATATGAAGTAAGGTTCCCTTTTAGCCCACTTGCAAAAGAGTTCTGGATATTATAAATCAAAACAAAATACATCAGACTTTACATATTGTTGATATTGATGTTAAGGTGATTTTAAGGTGAATTTGATTTAGATTTAAGCTAAATGATCAGATTCTTAATTATCCCTCGCCACTTATGATAAGTGGCCGGTTAGAAAGTTTTGAAATTTTTCACATTTTCTGTGACTTTCAAGGTGTCATATTCATACATTTCATGTCCAGTGGTACAACTATCAAACTAGACCATTGCATCTAATAAGACATGAACCAAAGACACTATTATGGGAACTTGTGCCAACAGGGACTTTACAGAAGTCCACCTTCATCACAACTACGGTCGTCGACCTTCCTCATGCCTGGGTACATCAAAGGCCACCAAACCCTCCATCCCAACTCAATTTTCCTCAGAATTTCAATTTTGGGGTCCTTTTTCAGAATATCGTGCCTTTGTCATCAAAGGTCATCATTTAAACAGCAAACATCACATAAAGACACTATATGAGCGGGCCATGACCTGCACATAGGAAGTGCGTTTACTTACAACATCAAGTAAACATTGCCAATAAAGAATGCCTTTTGCAATTTGTTCATGATACAAAGGAATACAACAAGCAACTTGGACACAATAGGAGGCCATTTGGCCCATCACGTCTGCACTTAATCCACGCGCTATATATTTAATCAGTCTATTTTTATAGTAAGCTTGACTGAAAGGAGAGGGGGGTGGTTAGGAGTGGGAAGCAGAACAGTGAGATCGACACAGAAACTTAACTTTTGGGTGTTTTATTTCATTATCTTTATTACCCTGCACATGCAAAAAAAACAAGTGTGGTTAAACAATTCGTTTACTTCTGTCTGTCTGTCTGGCATTCAAACAAAATTGAAAATCATTCCAAACAGGAAACTTACTTTTTCAAGGACGTCATCAAGGACACAAAAACAGGCACGAATAACTAATGGTATGTGTTCGATAAGGTGGTGTAAAAGACACTGCATCATCGGTGGTAAACATCCAGAATTTTTTATTCTACAACTTTTAAAATCTGTATTTTATTTCATTTTAATTATATACTTGAACACTATAGTACAAAATTCGCCTTTTGGCACTTTCAAAACACTTCCGTCGAGCAGTACTTGGACAAAATATTATGAGACTTTACGTCATCATGACCAATCAAATTTGACACTCGTAGACCCTGCCCAAGTCCTTGTTTCTAAAGGCATCGAGGGGTTGTGAGTTGGACAGGCGACTATGATGGGCCATGACCTGCTCATTGTCACATATTTTCTCCATATATCTCACAGGATTCTGAGTTGGACAGGTGACCATGACGGGCATGACCTGCTCATTGTCGTATATCTTCTCCACATATCTCACTGGATTGTGAGTTGGACAGGCGACCATGACTGGGCATGACCTGCCCAGGTTACATGTCCTTTCCACATAGCTCACAGGATTACAAGTTGGACAGGCGAACATGACGGGCCATGACCTGCTCATGGTCACATGGCTTTTCTGCATATCTCACGACATTGTGATTTGGACAGGTGACCGTGACGGGTGGGGAGGGGGTTTGAAGGCTTGGAGCGTGGAGAGGATTGACCTGGAAGTTCCACGAGTCCCGGCTAGTTATGTAATCGTTTATTTTTAGGAATGATGGGGTTTGTAGGGTGAAGGATGAACAAACCCCATCACAATTATGACAACACTTACACAATCACCCATCCATGCCCATGCCAACTACAAATCGTGCCGATATCCATGTACCTCTTCATGCCCAATTTTTATACGTGCATGTCGAATTCAAGTTTAAACATACCTACTGTTTTTTCTGTGACTACCTTCCCAGGGAGACTATTCCATGCATTAGCTACTCCGAGTGAAAGACCCCTATCTTATTACCGTCCTCACTCTCCTCATCTTTACCATCAGGCGGTGTGTGGCCCCTGGCCCTGTCACTGTCCATTCTGCTTAAAAACTCTTTGTGCATTAATTTTGTTCATACCCTTAACTATCCTAAATATATATTTCAGATCCCCTTGTAATTGCCTCCTTTTTAATTTTTCATGTCCCGTCTCCCCAATCAAGTTAGCACTAAAATTAATCCAGTCGCTCAACAATGAACTCTCCCTGGTAGAAATGTCCTTCCTTAGATATGATGACTAAAACTGCAAGGCCTCATTAAATTTTTTATTTCATGACATTGATAAATCTTTCCACTGCAATAGGTGACACATTCTTGTCTCAAGCTGCCAAGGAAGTACAGATAAGATGATTACACAGGAGAATCTGAATGCATGCTCCATAAAAAAGAAGAATCCCATCAGAATGGGCTAAAAAATGTTTTTAAAAAATTGAGTTTAAAAAAAATCTTTGCTAACACGTATCTCCATTTCTCTTACGGGTTTCTGTCTAGAACCTGAGATTCTGGCGCTACATATCAGATTGGTAAATTCCCAGCGTTTTACTCTGTTTACATTCATATATGAGGCCAGGAGAAAACGAGAAGTCCAAAAACCAGTGTTATATCACTTTCATCTATCTATAATTCCAGTAATCTCTGTCTGTACGTTTGTACGTTTGTACGTTTGTCTGTCTGTGACCGCTGTTTCTCGACAACCACGGGTCCGATATACTTTTAACTTGCCAGGTATATTGCTGGGGACCCGAGGATGTGCCTTTTCAAGGTTTCATATTAATCGGACAATTACTTACCGAGCTATGTCCAAAAAACGATTCAACCAATCAGAGAGCAGCGAACGATCGCGTGTGCCGAACGTGGCGGGCACACTCTGCCTCGGATGGCACATTTGAGAGCGTATTCATTTATTTCACGTTTGCAAACTATGTTGGCGTTAAACTATGTTTTACAACTAATAAAAACGAATTTGCGATTCATTCGCTTTCCTGCGCGTTTGTGTACGCGATGGCGATTTCTTTACCAAACTCCGGAAGCCGTTCGCTTTGGACCGAACCATTGCATGTAAATAGAGGGGGGGGATTGTCACCACTCGCAAGCCGTTCGCTTTGGACCAAACCATTTCATGTAAATAGAGGGGGGGATATAATTTTAGATATATATATATAGTACGGGCATGCCCTAGTCTATCTATAATTCCAGTAATCTCTGTCTGTACGTCTGTACGTCTGTACGTTTGTTTGTCTGTGACCGCTGTTTCTCGACAACCACGGGTCCGATATACTTTTAACTTGCCAGGTATATTGCTGGGGACCCGAGGATGTGCCTTTTCAAGGTTTCATATTAATCGGACAATTACTTACCGAGCTATGTCCAAAAAACGATTCAACCAATCAGAGAGCAGCGAACGATCGCGTGTGCCGAACGTGGCGGGCACACTCTGCCTCGGATGGCACATTTGAGAGCGTATTCATTTATTTCACGTTTGCAAACTATGTTGGCGTTAAACTATGTTTTACAACTAATAAAAACGAATTTGCGTTTCATTCGCTTTCCTGCGCGTTTGTGCACGCGATGGCGATTTCTTTACCAAACTCCGGAAGCCGTTCGCTTTGGACCAAACCATTGCATGTAAATAGAGGGGGGGGATTGTCACCACTCGCAAACCGTTCGCTTTGGACCAAACCATTTCATGTAAATAGAGGGGGGGGATATAATTTTAGATATAGATATAGTACGGGCAGGGCATGGACCAAACCATTTCATGTAAATAGAGGGGGGGGATATAATTTTAGATATAGATATAGTACGGGCATGTACGGGCAATGTTGCCGTTAAACTATGTTTTAAAACGAATTCAAACTGCGATTAAATTAAAACGATTCATCGTAACTGCGATTTGCGAACTTCCGGACAGTGACGACTGTCCGGCAGCACGCTTTCCGGCAGCCAATCACAGAACGCTTTGTTGCGTAGGCGTGGCCGATGTGAGACGAGCGGAGCTGAGCGCGTTACGAGCTGACCCTGACCGCCATTACGGTACGGTTCGTAATTCGATTTCTTCCGGAGAAAATAATAATTTCTCGATTTCATATGCGCATTATTTCTCCCAATTCAGTCAGAGCGAAGGGCGGAAGCGAAGAGCGTTGTTTTTTTTGTTTACGGGCGTACGGGCGGGGTAGAGCGTACGGGTAGCGTTTTTTTTTTTTTTGGCAAGGAACGGGCACCCACGTACGGGCAATGCCCTAGTTATTAAAAAAACAACAAAAAAACACCTTTAGAGGCCATTTTATGTTTTATCTTTCATTAAAAATAATAATAATAATAACCACCTTTAGAGGCCATTTTTCCCCGCAAGCGGGGGTTGGCCTTTTTCGGGAACCGTGGTTGTTGTTGTTTTTCGGTCCCCTTTTTGAAGCAATGTTTTACGGCCGGATGCCCTTCCTGACGCCAACCCTTTTTGCCGCCTTTAACGACAAACAGGGAATTACCAGTGAACTGGTACTCAATTAGCCGACCTCGGAAGGATGACAGGCTGAGTCAACCCCCCTGGCGTAAATTCAGCGATCGACCGGGATTCGAACCCAGGATCCTAGGATCCTAAGCTGACACCCTAGCCGCTAGCCCAACACCAGGGTTTCATAAAATCTTTCATTGAAGAGAAAAAAAATGCATAGAGCGAGCAATACGTTCACCTGGTGAGTAACGTGGGGCAACTAATTGCCGAGGCCCAGTCGGATTCAGACTCCGGTCAATTACACTCAAATGGAAAGGTCACAGGTCACAGGCTCAAATGAAGTCATTAGATCTCCCTGAGTTTCCCTGAAAAAAAACGAGTCTGTAACCTACCTAAGGCAGGTTTGGCTGAGTTGAGGGTTTAGTGAAGATAGACAGCAAAATGATCACAAATGGTGGATTCTTAAACACGCAATAGACTTTCCTACTGTACTGACTTGGAACAGAGAGTGACATCCATATCCATCCAAAAGGTTTATTATTTAATATACAACTTTAGGCTCATGGAAGAGCAAGTTTTTCAAGACTTTTTAAAAATAAGAATTGATAGATATTTTCTATATTTTGTAACAGCTTATTGGAAAGTATATTGGGCATAAGTGCCATAAACATTTGCCCGTTTGGCACCAATCACCAGCAAATCGTGTCTGCTTGAATGCCCCAGAGGTTTCATATGTGCATTATGTGAAAAAAACGAGTGGGCTGTCGGCAATAGCACACCAACTTTTTTGGTTTTAGGAAATAAACAGGTCCTGCCTTTATGCTCCTAACAAGGCCACCTTCCACTACTACTACATCTCCAATTAGTCCCACCTTATTGTGAGGTCGGCCATCAGGGAAAGGTTTTGGCCTAAGTCTTTCAGGAACCGCCTGACCAGGCCTTACATTTGACTGCAGATAAGTTGGGCAGGATTTGTTCAGGGTGTGGGCGACAACTCGCCTATTCTTCTTGAAAGACACGATGGGATATTTAACGTCCAACCGACGAATGTTGGCAGACGGGTCCCCGGCTTAGCATCCACCCAAGGGACGGTCCACTTTGTGATGCAACACTCTGCCTGCAAATCACCAATACGACAGTTTATATAGTCATGTCAGATATCAAACCCAGACTAGAGAGCTCAAAGGTAGCTTTTCTCAATTTACCTTTGAGTTCCAAGGCACCACCTTGTCAGCACTACCAATTATGCTTCATTGATTAGGACAAAAGAGCTCGAAGTGTTGAAAGTAAAGTAGTGATGGTTAGACAAGGAACTCTACATCATACAAGGGGAGAATTACATAGTCTCTCATGTTGGATTTTCTCACACAACACATTAAACATTCAATGGCATTGGATGAATTTCAATGACGTTTCTCAAATGTTCCCAAATTTACATATTCTTCACTAAACCTTTTAGAAACTTCCTTTCTATCATCTCCAACCAGTGATCCAAGACATTGTGAGGATGCTGTCTCAACGTTCGACAAAAATGTTGTTGTTTTTTCACAGCAGTCCAATACTGGTTCATCCTCCTGCCTTTGAACATTCCAGCATCAGAACAATGTGGGGAGGATGTGTGCTATCAACAACAGGAGCACAAGCCACGGGAAGGTGGAGCCAAAGGCTGCAGTGAGCCGGTGAAAAGTTGAAGGTGATAGGTTGAAAGTTGAATGTGAACGGTTGAAGATGAAAGGTTGAAGGGAAAAGGTTGAAGGGAAAAGGTTGAAGGGGAAAGGTTGAAGATGAAGAGTTGAAGATTTGAAGATGAAGAGCTGAAGATGAAGAGTTGAAGATGAAGAGTTGAAGTTGAAGATGAAGAGTTGAAGATGAAGAGTTGAAGATGAAGAGTTGAAGATGAAGAGTTGAAGATGAAGAGTTGAAGATGAAGAGTTGAAGGTGAAAGTTTGATGGTAAAGGGTTGAAGGTGAAATGTTGAAGATGAAGGGATGAAGGTGAAAGGTTGAAGTTGAAAGGTTGAAGATGAAGGTGAATGGTTGAAGGTGAAAGCTTGAAGATGAAGGGTTAAAGATGAAGGGTTAAAGATGAAGGGTTAAAGATGAAGGGATGAAGATAAAAGGTTGAAGATGAAGAGTTGAAGGTAAAAGGTTGAAGATGAAAGGTTGAAGGTGAAAGGTTGAAGATGAAAGATTGAAGATGAAAGGTTGAAGATGAAAGGTTGAAGATGAAAGGTTGAAGATGAAAGGTTGAAGGTGAAAGGTTGAAGATGAAAGATTGAAGGTGAAAGATTGAAGATGAAAGGTTGAAGATGAAGGGATGGAGATGAAAGGTTGAAGATGAAGGGTTCAAAGATGAAGGGATGAAGATGAAAGGTTGAAGATGAAAGATTGAAGATGAAGGGTTAAAGATGAAGGGATGAAGATGAAAGGTTGAAGATGAAGGGATGAAGATGAAAGGTTGAAGATGAAAGATTGAAGATGAAGGGTTAAAGATGAAGGGCTAAAGATGAAGGGATGAAGGTAAAAGGTTGAAGATGAAGGGTTCAAAGATGAAGGTGAAAAGTTGAAAGGTTGAAGATGAAGGGTTGAAGATGAAAGGTTGAAGATGAAAGATTGAAGATGAAGGGTTAAAGATGAAAGGTTGAAGATGAAAGATTGAAGATGAAGGGTTAAAGATGAAGGGATGAAGATGAAGGGATGAAGGTAAAAGGTTGAAGATGAAGGGTTCAAAGATGAAGGTGAAAAGTTGAAAGGTTGAAGATGAAGGGTTGAAGATGAAAGGTTGAAGTTGAAAGGTTGAAGATGAAGGGTTGAAGATGAAAGGTTTAAGATGAAAGATTGAAGATGAAGGGTTAAAGATGAAGGGATGAAGATGAAGGGATGAAGGTAAAAGGTTGAAGATGAAGGGTTCAAAAATGAAGGTGAAAAGTTGAAAGGTTGAAGATGAAGGGTTGAAGATGAAAGGTTTAAGATGAAAGATTGAAGATGAAGAGTTGAAGGTAAAAGGTTGAAGATGAAGGGTTGAAGGTAAAAGGTTGAAGATGAAAGGTTGAAGGTGAAAGGTTGAAGATGAAAGATTGAAGGTGAAAGATTGAAGATGAAAGGTTGAAGATGAAGGGATGGAGATGAAAGGATGAAGATGAAGGGATGAAGGTAAAAGGTTGAAGATGAAGGGTTCAAAGATGAAGGTGAAAAGTTGAAAGGTTGAAGATGAAGGGTTGAAGATGAAGGGTTAAAGATGTAGGGATGAAGATGAAAGGTTGAAGATGAAGGGATGAAGGTAAAAGGTTGAAGATGAAGGGTTCAAAGATGAAGGGATGAAGATGAAAGGTTGAAGATGAAAGATTGAAGATGAAGGGTTAAAGATGAAGGGATGAAGATGAAGGGATGAAGGTAAAAGGCTGAAGATGAAGGGTTCAAAGATGTAGGTGAAAAGTTGAAAGGTTGAAGATGAAGGGTTCAAAGATGAAGGTAAAAAGTTGAAAGGTTGAAGATGAAGGGTTGAAGATGAAAGGTTTAAGATGAAAGATTGAAGATGAAGAGTTGAAGGTAAAAGGTTGAAGATGAAGGGTTGAAGATGAAAGGTTGAAGATGAAAGGTTGAAGATGAAAGGTTGAAGGTGAAAGGTTGAAGATGAAGGGTTGAAGGTGAAAGGTTGAAGGTTGAAGGTAAAAGGTTGAAGATGAAAGGTTGAAGATGAAAGGTTGAAGATGAAAGGTTGAAGATGAAAGGTTGAAGATGAAAGGTTGAAGGTGAAAGGTTGAAGGTGAAAGGTTGAAGGTGAAAGGTTGAAGATGAAGGGTTCAAAGATGAAGGTGAAAAGTTGAAAGGTTGAAGATGAAGGGTTCAAAGAAGGAGGTGAAAAGTTGAAAGGTTGAAGATGAAAGATTGAAGATGAAGAGTTGAAGGTAAAAGGTTGAAGATGAAGGGTTGAAGGTGAAAGGTTGAAGATGAAGGGATGAAGAGTTGAAGGTAAAAGGTTGAAGATGAAGGGTTGAAGGTGAAAGGTTGAAGATGAAGGGTTGAAGATGAAGGGTTGAAGATGAAAGGTTGAAGGTGAAAGGTTGAGGATGAAGGGTTGAAGGTGAAAGGTTGAAGGTGAAAGGTTGAAGATTAAAGGTTGAAGATGAAAGGTTGAAAGTGAAAGGTTGAAGGTGATGAGTAGAAGGTAGAAGGTAGAAGGTAGAAGGTAGAAGGTCGAAGGTCGAAGGTCGAAGGTCGAAGGTCGAAGGTCGAAGGTCAAAAAGGCAAAAGTGGAAAAGCAAAAGTGGAAAGGGCAGAAGAAAATTGGCGCGTGGGTGGCATTGTTGTCAGAGTGGAAATGTGACAGCCAGTGCAGATATTAAGCCATGCCAGGAAACACTATAGTAAGTCCCTGGGAAGTCCAGGAATGACCTTGAAAAGCAGGAAGAGTCGGCAGGAGAACAGCTCAGGAGCAACAAATTATAGCAAGTAAGTGAAGTGCTGTGGGAAGCCCGGGCACAGCTGAGCAAGGTACTCGTCCAATTTGGTGACCTGGTGCCGGCCGTTCTAAGCATGGCTGTGGTGTGGTCGTGTCAGCTCAAGCAGCATAGCAACATCACGATCATGCCAGCTCAAACAGCAAACATCACAATCGTGCCAGCTCAAACAGCAACCATCACAATCGAGCCAGCTCAAACAGCAAACATCACAATCGTGCCAGCTCAAACAGCAAACATCACAATCGTGCCAGCTCAAACAGCAAACATCACAATCGTGCCAGCTCAAACAGCAACCATCACAATCGTGCCAGCTCAAACAGCAACCATCACAACAGCAACCATCACAATCGTGCCAGCTCAAACAGCAAACATCACAATCGTGCCAGCTCAAACAGCAAACATCACAATCGTGCCAGCTCAAACAGCAAACATCACAATCGTGCCAGCTCAAACAGCAAACATCACAATCGTGCCAGCTCAAACAGCAAACATCACAATCGTGCCAGCTCAAACATCAAACATCACAATCGTGCCAGCTCAAACAGCAAACATCACAATCATGCCATCACAACAGCAACCATCACAATCGTGCCAGCTCAAATAGCAAACATCACAATCGTGCCAGCTCAAACAGAAAACATCACAATCGTGCCAGCTCAAACAGCAAACATCACAATTGTGCCAGCTCAAACAGCAAACATCACAATCGTGCCAGCTCAAACAGCAAACATCACAATCGTGCCAGCTCAAACAGCAAACATCACAATCGTACCAGCTCAAACAGCAAACATCACAATCGTGCCAGCAAAAACAGCAAACATCACAATCGTGCCAGCTCAAACAGCAAACATCACAACAGCAACCATCACAATCGTGCCAGCTCAAACAGCAAATATCACAATGGTGCCAGCTCAAACGGCAAACATCACAATGGTGCCAGCATGAACAGCAACCATCACAATGGTGCCAGTTCAAACAGCAAACATCACAATCGTGCCAGCTCAAACAGCAACCATCACAATCGTGCCAGCTCAAACAGCAAACATCACAATTGTACCAGCTCAAACAGCAATCATCACAATCGTGGCAGCTCAAACAGCAACCATCACAATTGTGCCAGCTCAAACAGCAAACATCACAATCGTGCCAGCTCAAACAGCAACCATCACAATCGTGCCAGCTCAAACAGCAACCATCACAATCGTGCCAGCTCAAACAGCAACCATCACAACAGCAACCATCACAATCGTGCCAGCTCAAACAGCAAACATCACAATCATGCCAGCTCAAACAGCAACCATCACAATCATGCCAGCTCAAACAGCAACCATCAAAACAGCAACCATCACAATCGTTCCAGCTGAAACAGCAAACATCACAATCGTGCCAGCTCAAACAGCAACCATCACAATCGTGGCAGCTCAAACAGTAACCATCACAATCGTGCCAGCTCAAACAGCAACCATCACAATCGTGCCACCTCAAACAGCAACGATCACAATCGTGCCAGCTCAAACAGCAACCATTGCAATCATGCCAGCTCAAACAGCAACCATCACAATCGTCTCAGCTCAAACAGTAACCATCACAATCGTGCCAGCTCAAACAGCAACCATCACAATCGTGCCAGCTCAAACAGCAACCATCACAACAGCAACCATCACAATCGTGCCAGCTCAAAAAGAAAACATCACAATCGTACCAGCTCAAACAGCAAACATCACTCAAACAGCAAACATCACAATCGTGCCAGCTCAAACAGCAAACATCACATCGTGCCATCACAACAGCATGGCTGTGGTGTGGTCGTGTCAGCTCAAGCAGCATAGCAACATCACGATCATGCCAGCTCAAACAGCATTGCAACATCACTATCGTGCCAGCTCAAAAAGAAAACATCACAATCGTACCAGCTCAAACAGCAAACATCACTCAAACAGCAAACATCACAATCGTGCCAGCTCAAACAGCAAACATCACAATCGTGCCAGCTCAAACAGCAACCATCACAATCATGCCAGCTCAAACAGCAAACAGCACAATCGTGCCAGCTCAAACAGCAACCATCACAACAGCAACCATCACAATCGTGCCAGCTCAAACAGCAAACATCACAATCGTGCCAGCTCAAACAGCAAACATCACAATCGTGCCAGCTCAAACAGAAAACATCACAATCGTGCCAGCTCAAACAGCAAACATCACAATCGTGCCAGCTCAAACAGCAAACATCACAATCGTGCCAGCTCAAACAGCAAACATCACAATCGTGCCAGCTCAAACATCAAACATCACAATCGTGCCAGCTCAAATAGCAAACATCACAATCATGCCATCACAACAGCAACCATCACAATCGTGCCAGCTCAAACAGCAACCATCACAATCGTGGCAGCTCAAACAGTAACCATCACAATCGTGCCAGCTCAAACAGCAACCATCACAATCGTGCCACCTCAAACAGCAACCATCACAATCGTGCCAGCTCAAACAGCAACCATCACAATCGTGCCAGCTCAAACAGCAACCATCACAATCGTGCCAGCTCAAACAGCAACCATCACAACCGTGCCAGCTCAAACAGCAACCATCACAATCGTGCCAGCTCAAACAGAAACCATTGCAATCGTGCCAGCTCAAACAGCAACCATCGCAATCGTGCCAGCTCAAACAGCAAACATCACAATCGTGCCAGCTCAAACAGCAACCATCACAATCGTGCCAGCTCAAACAGCAAACATCACAATCGTGGCAACTCATTTTCTCTCGTTGCAATAAAATCTACAATGTATTACCTGCCTCGGTCCAGTAACTTCCGTTACAACATATTGTACTTTTTTAGTCACAAATCACAGGTGGAACAGAATGTATGATTATCATATTGAGCATTACAAATATGTAAAATGAAAGGTAAATGCAGGATATCATGAGTATGCCCTTTGTTAAAAGGTGGTGTTCACATAAAGAGTTTATATACCAATTAGAAAGCTTTTGGAAGTTGATACATTGATAAATCAATAAGGTGGGGCAGGTAGTGAACATAAATCAACCATGTGAACAACACCCAGCTGGCCCGTTAGGCACCTTCCAACATAACTATGCTTTGTTCCATTATGAAAATGGAGCACAGAACATGATTGCATGGACCAGGTAGTGAAGTTATACACCACTGTAAGTGAAAAACCATTTATGGTTATCCAAACATTACATTCATGGACTTCGACATAAGTAAGTGTGATCTCTTGTACACTTGGGTTGCATTTATTACCTTGCGCTCGAGAAGCGCGTACGGGCGTACATACCTGCATTTTCAAAATGCATTTTCTCTCTCGGAATCCGTTGGTCCGATTGAGACAAATTTTTCACCATGGTATGTATGCATTACGCATATAGAATTTTTAGTGGTAATTATGACGTCATAGGTCACGTGGTACGGGCACCATCTTGTAAAAACGGAAAACGTTTGGAGCCCTATCTCCGAAACTGCTGCATGGAAATGTGACTCATTTTAAAGAACTCCGCATGGGGAATAAGTGCTGTTAACGATGACGTCATTGGTGCATTTATTATGACGTCATAATTCGACAATTGCAACGCTTAGTCCGGGAATCGGTTTGAAATTTCTTGAGCGTGATCTACGGAACAATTATATTGGAGAATGTAAATTTATGTCATCGGTCACATGGTCTGGCAGCCATATTGAATCAAAGAAAAGAAACCTTAAAAAACAGAAGAGTTGGCTCGCAAATTCTTTGTATACTTTGTAAGTATTCTATGAATACCACCTAGTTACCCTCAGAGTCCGTTTGTTTGTCTGTTTGTTTGTCCGCACAGAATAAATATGATTTTCTCTGCAACTGTTGATCCGATTGACAGGAAATTTTCAGCATAGGTGCTCCTTCACCTGTATATATATTTAAAATAATTATGATGTCATAGATCACGAGGTACTGGCGCCATCTTGGAAAAACCCAAAAACTTTGCACCTCTATATCTCCAAAAGTGCTGAATAGAAAAAATTGAGACATGGCTCATTGTAAAGAACTCTCTATGTGGAATAACATATGTTAATGATGATGTCATAGGTGCCTCCCTTATGACATCATAATTCGACAAGTACAAAACTTCAACCAATCAAGATGAAATTTCTTGAGCGTCATCTCGGGATATATTGGTGGAGAAAAAAATAATAATGATGACGGCATCGGTCACGTGTTTCGGCCGCCATATTTGTTTTGACACAAAAGCCTTAAAAACCACTAAAAACACGTCCTGGCGAGGATCTGCAATCTCTGATTGCTCTTTCTAGTTTATTATGTATTTATGGGGTGGCTAAGGTTATGAAATTAAAATATAATTTTAAAATGTCAAAGCTTCTCCCTCATTTGTATACCTAATAAATAGATAGCTCATGGTACGTTGTACGTACAGTTCATATTCTGGTGAAAAACGACAATTACGGTCGTGCCAGTGCAAAGGGCACAGCAACATCACAATCGCGCCGTTGAATTCTTCTTTCGAATAAGCTCATTCACTCAAACGTTTCGCCCTCGCCATCAGCCATTATCTCTCTTTTCACGGGTGAGTGAGTCCATGAGTTTCATGAGTTTAACCAGGTTCTTTTCAATCTCATTCTTCCCTCCGTGGATTCAAAATGGCTATTCACCATCTCCTCAGATCAACTCCCATCTATATTCATGATCTTTTCTACCCCCAAATAACCCTCCTGAAGTCCATGCTTTCTTTACAGATTTCTCTTTATGTTTTATTTCATTTCTGTCTCATCCCCAGTTTTCCCTACCTTTTTTTGCTGTGTTTGAGCTTGTATCCAACTTGTTAATCACCCATGCCCTCCTCCCTCTCCCCTTGCTCTCATTCTTATACACACCCATTCTTCCTCCAAGTGTCTCTCTGTTGCACCCCTCTACCCTGCTGTTTTTTTATTGTTTTGTTTTCTTTCTTTACAGGAGTGAGGTTCATGGAAGAGCAAGGTAAATCTAACTGTGGGACAAATATCAACGGAATGAACGAACAGTAAAAGAGGAGAGGGAGGAGGGGAGTCTCCTGAAAGAAGTCTCCCAAAACACTGAAACTTGCAAGGAGATTGATTTGGTTACGAAAGGTTAATGAGGGTAATAAAAATCGTGGGATCGAATTGGGGATGACAAGAGATGGTGGTACACTGCTTGTTTGAAGTCCTGGAGGAAAGAGTGAGGCAGAACAGCCTCTCAAAGGTGGTTAGCCAAGCGGGACAAGCCAGGAACAAAAGGACTTGAGATATGTAGTCGGTATGGATTTTGTAAGTTTAACCATGTTGAGATTACTGGAAGAACGTGTGCATCCTGGAGTAGTTTGGAAGAGGGGAGGGGGTCAAAGGACTGAGAGATTAGAGGGGGAGAGATTAGAGGGGGGAAATAATGGAGATGAGGCAGTAAAAAAGATAGATTCAACCTGCCTGCGATGAGAAAGCAATATACATTGTGCTTATGCTTCATTATTGGAGATTCCAATAATGTTGGGAGCTTTAGATTTCACATTATCCAGGAGAGACAGATGTGATGCTGGAGCACTAGCCCATAGTGGAGAGCAGTAATCAATTGAGCTATGGATAAAGACTTTGTAGACTGTGAGTACCTCCGATAGTTCCAAAGACTTGGATTTACGGAGGGTACCCAGTCTGTGGATGGCTTTGGAGGCCAGCTGTGCATGCTGTGGTCAGCTTAGGAAAGGTCATGGCTGAGGGTGAGGCCTAGACGTTTAAAATAATGAACCTCTTCCAGTGGATGACCAAGGAATGGATACGTGGGTTCATTTGACAATCTATCGGTCTATCCAGAGCGATTAAGTGAGACTAAGATTTTCAAGGATTGACGGACGTGTTCCATTTCTCAGACCGTGTTTAACCATTTCCAAATCAGCAGAATGTGTGCTTCAGAGAAGGCCAGTTAACACCACACCATGAACAAATTACAAATTATTTCCCTGATCGAATGCTGGGAAGGCTACGGTAAACCACCGAGCAAAACCCTTACCAAGAAACTCTTTGGGGAGTACTTGATGGTCTAAGATAATTATGATTATGACAATAATGATGATGATACATGAAATCACAGATCTTGTGACAGACAGAATCACAGATCTATCCTCATAAGCACAAAACTTGTAAATAGTATTTCCTGTGGCATGATATCCTTTATGTCCATAATGTCCACCTGAAATGAAGAAGTTACAATTGACTGGAAAACACGCACATCTCCCTCCTTATACACTAAATACAATGGGAAATACTTCAATCATTGGAAAACTGTAAACAGACAACCTAATCCACTGAAACCTATTCGAAAAAGCAC
Organism: Myxine glutinosa; assembly: GCF_964187855.1. Taxonomy (NCBI): domain Eukaryota; kingdom Metazoa; phylum Chordata; class Myxini; order Myxiniformes; family Myxinidae; genus Myxine; species Myxine glutinosa. The sequence continues at coordinate 27,820 of NW_027618012.1, read as the reverse complement.
CTCCATTTTGTTTAGCTACTCTGTAGGCAGGGCTCAGGTCCGACGTCTCATCCACAGTTTTTTGCAAACCTATAATGGTGAGGCCCATAACGACAGTCACACTGTATGCACTACAACTATTAGCCTACAAAAATGTACTGTTAACTCAATACTGGCATGAGTCACAAGAAGTCCAGAAAAACAAGACCGATCATCTAACAATGGCATAGCCAAGCTTGTTTAATACTTTAGTTTAGAATATAGTATGACCTGGGTAGGGATAGCAGTATTACCAGTTATCAAATAATGTAAGTATTGAATTTTTTTTCAATAAACTCCACATTTCTGTGCCACCTTCAGTCAAATGTCAGGCATTGACAGCAGGTTCGTGAAGGACTTGGACAAAAAACGTACACAGTCTGAATGTTTATATATCCTTTCAATGGCGAAACTGTAAATGGGGAATTCCGTGAATGTCACGGATGGAAATTCTTTGGTCATTTCCTCATTCTGATTTAAACTCAATATCTATTTGAACTCAATATTTTCATTCCAAACAGCATTATTCATCATTCCAATCACAAACAAGAAAGAGCAATCAGAGATTGCAGACCCTCGCCAGGACGTGTTTTAGTGGTTCTTAAGGCTTTTTGTGTTAGTCAAAACAAATATGGCGGCCGAACCACGTGACCGATGACGTCATCATTATCTTTAGTCTCCACCAATTTATCCCTAGATGATGCTCAACAAAGTTCATCTTGATCGGATGAAGTTTTGTAATTGTCGATTATGATGTCATGATGGAGGCACCTATGACATCATCATTAACATATGTTAATCCCCATGGAGAGTTCTTTACAATGAGCCATGTCTTGTTTTTTTATATTCAGTGCTTTCGGAGATATAAAGGTGCAGAGCTTTTCAGTTTTTCCAAGATGGCGCCCCTACCATGTGACCTATGATGTCATAATTATCAGTAGAAAATTCTACAGGTGGAGGTATACATATGGTGAAAATTTCCTGTCAATCGGACCAACGGTTGCAGAGAAATTCATATTTATTCTGTGCGGACAAACAAATAGACAGACCGACAAACACACTCAAATGCAATACCCTCCTCTGGCAAGGGTAGGGAACACTATAGTATTAATATATCAAAATACAATGTTAAATCACGATTGTATTGAGATATTATTATCAAACCAGCAAATTATGTTAAATCACGATTGTATTGAGATATTATCAAACCAGCAAACCGTCATCATCTGTTCATTTCGGGATTCAGGAGCAAGGTCCATGTCAATCACATTTCAAAATCGTAATTGTATTGAGGATTTTCTGAAACCTCATACCTACCTTACGACACCCGCTGAGACCCCAAACCATTCCACAGAAGGTTATTGTATTTCCTTTTAGTAAAATATGCAACTGTAATGGTGACTAAATGCTGTCCCCCTGTCATGTGACCATCTCTTCAGCTCTGATTGGTGGACGTTTGTGAGGGACATACATCCATACACCGGATGGACAGACAAACGCTGTTCCAGACAGCATTGCCTACGGCCTACGCTTACGGCTACGGGCGTAGCCGTAAAAATCAAAGTCCTCCCTCCTGTTTTGAAATAAAGTCTCAAATGGCAACAGAATCGCCTTCCAGGCTCTCCAAAGAATGCTTAAGATGCACCGAGAAACAAAACAAATATTAATATCTGGATTAGGACAGGACAACTGATGTACACATGGAATTTAAGAATCTTCAACATCAATGGATGTAGCTTGTCCAATATTCCCATGCCAAATCCTATCATGATGAGGCACTTACCATATGATATGTTATGAGAATCAGAATGCAAGGCTCTTGCGATCAGCCTCCGCATTCCCATAAAATTGTACCTCACCATTAAAATTACGTCTTCACACAATCCTCAATTTGGTGTATCCGCAAAGGATGGTAAAAAAAATGAAGAAAGTGCTCATATCGGAACAGCGATGACTCAACGAAAGCCTCCTTGGTTTTATTGTTCGGCACAACATGGCACCATTTGTGGAATGCGTGAAATCTCAGCACGACTTATTTTATACAGAGTTGGATACTCCAAAACCCTTTGGTATTACACATGACGTATAATGTAAACCTGTTTCCGTTTCCGGGTAGGCGGAGTCAGTTGCTCGATGATGCCCTGCAGCCGGAGGCTTGCGTGTTCGGTCACTGTGTTGTTTGAATAAACTCAGATGTTCATCTCTGCTTCCTTGAACTTTTAACAGTTGAGGCTCGTGGAAGAGCTAGAACATGCAACAGAAGAAAAGGAACAGTAGATGGGGAAGGGGAGTGAAACAAACAGCATGGTTGAAGGACAAAATAGAGGGAGACTTGGACAAATAATGGATGTGTGGAGAAATGAGGCGTAGGGGAGGAAGCGTGTGGGAGGACGTGTGGGGGTAGACGACATGGATACAAAAGCAAACACTGCCAACTTGCTGAAGGATGAGGGAAGGAACGAGACTTGCCGAAGGACGAGGGAAGGAACGAGACTTGCCGAAGGACGAGGGAAGAACGAGACTTGCCGAAGGACGAGGGAAGAACGAGACTTGCCGAAGGACGAGGGAAGGAATGAGACTTGCCGAAGGACGAGGGAAAGACGAGACTTGCCGAAGGACGAGGGAAAGACGAGACTTGCCGAAGGACGAGGGAAGAACGAGCCGCCGAAGGATGAGGGAAGAACGAGACTTGCCGAAGGTCGAGGGAAGGAATGAGACTTGCCGAAGAACGAGACATGCCGAAGGACGAGGGAAGAACGAGACTTGCCGAAGGAAGAACGAGACTTGCCGAAGGACGAATGAAGAACGAGATTTGCCGAAGGACTAGGGAAGAACGAGACGAGGGAAGAACGAGACTTGCCGAAGGAAGAACGAGACTTGCCGAAGGACGAATGAAGAACGAGATTTGCCGAAGGACTAGGGAAGAACGAGACTTGCCGAAGGACTAGGGAAGAACGAGACTTGCCGAAGGACGAGGGAAGAACGAGACTTGCCGAAGGGCGAGGGAAGAACGAGACTTGCTGAAGGACGAGGGAAGAACGAGACTTGCCGGGGGAAGAACGAGACTTGCCGAGGGAAGAACGAGACTTGCCGAGGGAAGAACGAGACTTGCCGAAGGAAGAACGAGAATAAACCATTCGACAGAACCGCAAGTGCTGCAGCAATGAATCCCGGTGTGTTATATTCATACAAATTATGCGTGTTCGGTGCAAATTTACTTTTTGTAAGTTTGTGGTTCATTGTGAATCGATCGCATCATTGTGATCACAAAACACTGTTTAGGAATTTTTTGAACCCATGACAGTTTGGAAGAATGCCCAGTCTGGGAAACCTTTTCAAACGTAACGCAATTCCGTGCACCCTAAACCGATGTACGTGTGGATTTGTAATGAAATCTGAGTATGCCATGGGTAATTGTACAAAATTAGTTGATAAATTGAGAGTTGAGTGGACTTGCCAAATGAAATGTAACTTTGGCTCAATCTATGCCGTTGGGCAAACAAAAGCCCAATGTAAATTACGCCGGTATTGCAAAGGTATAAGGGACGTTTCGGTGCTCTCGGGTTGTGGTGTTTGTAATCCCAGGGCCACGGATTTAAAATCGCCATTAAAAGGCAACATGAAGGAAGAGCCTTGGAGAAATGTTACATTATGCCGGATGCTAAATGTATATAAATCTCAATGAATCCTATGGCATTGTTAGTGCGTTTACAGTGCAAGCACAGCTCAAACAACATTTGTATGATAATAAGTGGGGCTCGATAAATAGCTTGTCCCATCCTCTCTTGTTAATCTGCTCCCACCCTCACTTTTCCAGAGTGAGATTCCCATGCAGCTGTATAATTTTAACAAGTCTTCTTCCTTTTTGATTTCTGAGAGATTAAGTGTTGGTGCCCGCAAGGAATGCACGATGAGGATGATAGCCTTTTTCTCCACTTGAATTACCGGTACTTTGTACTCACGAAGAGTCCATCCTCACGGATGGGATAGTAGGCGAGATATTGCTGGTATCCTGACCAAATGACAAATTCTTCCTCTATCCTACAGGGGGCATAGCATCAGCGGCACAGTTGCAGCTCCAACAAATGATGCTACCGACAATCAAGTACTGCATACGAAAGAAGAGCAAGAAGAAGAAAGAAGGATGATTCCCCCGGAATTGGTATATAGTATTTTCATATGAATTGTAATACCCTCTCCCACCAGGAGGGGCGTTATACCATACATATTGACATAGATAGCATTGGGATCCTACCCCGACCTGAACCCCCCCCAGGCTATAAATTTTTTTACCACCAAAAACCTTCCTGTGCACACTCAGAGCATAACCACCAGTTTTCAACTCATTCCATCCACAGGTTGAGTAGTGCATAGAAGTCAAACGCACACATACACTTCTTAAATTACATATAGTACGATTTCATCGAATCAGATGGGACAGAAGACTTTGATTTCTGATTTCCCAAGGTAGGTATTTTATCAATGTACTTGGCCCAGCATTCATACCATGAATCAGGATAGAAGAAACAAACAGGTGTTGGTATCAAGATGGCACCTTGACATTGCGGCACGGGGAAATGCGTCTTTACGAGCCCTTTTAGCTTGAACTGTTATGCAGACAAAACATTAAATGGATAAACTTGCGAGCACGGCCAAGCAAATGTCCACTACAGTACAGTACTCCATTAGTGGTTTCCGAACAGAAAATACATCATAAAAGCATGTATAGTGAACTGTCAGCCATTGCCTGCGGGGGCATTGGAGAATGTGTAACCTTGAACGTGAACATTTTGAAAAGAATTGTATATTCAAGCCACAAATTGTATTGTGAGGGCAGTCATGCAATAGCTACGCATGGATACAGAGCACACATACCACAAGCTTTGGGTGTTGGAGGACAACTCACCAATTACCAGCAGTCAGAAGTCTTACACATCAACTACCAAATGTATGACATTTCTCTTCATCAATATTTTGCTCTTTGTCCAAGCCTGAAGGAAGTAATCAAGCATTATTCTATCAGGAACACCTGCTGCTTTCAACTTTACAACTTTGCACACCTTTAACCTCACCTCTGCACCCACCATGCCTTCCTGAAACAACCAGTTGTGAGGCATGCATACCGATCAGCAAATATAGCATGTCTATTGGGAACTGTATTACGATACATAAGGCCCCCCCCCCTTGAATTGAATGACTATTTGCATTGTACCGGTCTTGCAGAAGAGGTTAATTTCAACCTCATAATTTGATTGTCCACTAAATATGATATCATTATTGGTTTGATTCCGACACAATTTAAATCAGTCATGTGATAGCAAGGAAAGGTGGTCTGAAAAATTAGAGTCTCTCCTGCAAGACCGGGAAACAATTCCTCAAAGGAGGAATCATGGCCAACTAGGTTTACACTTTCATGCTACCAGTGTATCCTGAGAATGATGTAATATTTCAATAAACCTGGAAGGCAACACCATTGCGCTCATGCAGGAGGGTGCGACAGATGCCACACATCTGCCATGGGCACTGCAGTGTGCCGATACCAATCCAATTGAAAGTCTGTGCGACATGTTTGATCACGATGACCCATCCACCGCTGTCACCTCCTTTCGTAGCAATATGCCCTAATGGATTCCAGCAAATATTAAATGTCATTTACTGTCTTCTGGAATCGAGGGCAAATTTTGTTATTGTTGTCGATCATACTCGAGATTGTCCAACCCGCTATTAGTTACATTTTTTCATGTATCTGGCCAGTAACTGTACAATACTGTCATCAACAACCCTTTTGGAGCTGAATTGGGAACAGAGGCGGGGAGTAAGAGAGACAGGATCAGATTTATGGTTTGCATTTGGAAAGTTCACAGCCTAACACGGCCGAGCAGCGTTCCGGGCTAATTAAATGAGCTCCAAGTGGGAAATCCAGCCATTGCTGCAAACACTTTGGAATTGACTTGACTCCATTCGTCCGACGCCGATAACATGAAGGCACACAGATTTACACCTGAAAAGGCCTCCCCATCTTTACCGTTTGTATATAGTTTTCATCCTGTTGGCTTTTGTTATTTATTGTAAAAATAATAGAAATATTAAGGTACTAAAGAGAGAAATAATTTGATATCAAATGAGAATCATCTCTGTCGGTTTGAACCCTGCAATTCGAGGGTACTGCCTCTGATAAAACTTTAAATTAGCAGCCTGAGTAATGTGGAATAGCTTGTGAAAAACCTCCCACAGCATTTTTATTTATTTAAATAAAACAACAAACACAAGCACCCCCAATTTACAACAATCCATTTTCCAGATTTCCAATATTTAGAACATTGTGTCCTGTTTAATTTCCTGTTGTGAACATTTGTGTCATGATGCCAATGACCTCAAGTTTTAATCCTTCATAGTGTATCCAATTGTCTATTATCTTATCATGTCCTTGAAATTCATCTACATATATGCACAAGCTTCCTCCTGACCTTACCGAACATCCATTAACTATGAAAACTAAGCTATCATGTGACCTCGTGCCCGTAAGCATTGTCAGTCCATCCCTTGACATCTTTATATTTAAGGCCAATTTCTGTAATTGCTGATTGTAATCAGACTGGTAAACCCATCTACCTTCATGATAAAAGAAGCCAGATGAATCCTGAAATATTCCAACAGCCTTCAACAGAACACTGTAAAAACCTTGTACTCCATGGTATTGCACCATAAATATTAAAAGGTGCAAAGGAAGCAAAGATGGGGGAAAGAAAATCACAGAACTGTTTTTTTTTGGTTTTTTTTGTATACAACAACGAGGCTCGTGTAAGAGCTAACATCAATCACAAAAAAAAGAAACGGACACACAAAGCATAAAATAAAGGGAGGGGGAGACAAGATGGGGGGGAGAGAGGAAAACACACAAGTACAACAGCAGAGAACAGAGACATCGGGAGACCTGTGGGAGGGAGAGGGCTTGGGGGTAGAAGGCATGGGAAAGCGGGGCGGGGGGGGGGGGGGGGGTGTGGGAGAGGTATAAAACACCAATTGTTGTGGATTCGGGGTCGGCGCTCCCCTTACCAAGGGGGGGTTAATCCCCTTGTCTTTTAAGCTGGCCGTCCCCCGATCCTGGAAATTATAACGCTCCTTTCCGGTCGAGATTGGCCAGGGTGATTGGTCAATGGAGTCCCAAATACCTGAGTGCCAATCCGACCGCAAAGCAGGGAGATAACTCCCGCTCGGACCGCGGACAAGATGGAAATTGCCGAGCGGTTTAGCAATCCGAAGCCCGAGCCATTAACAAAAGACTAACCCGATCCTGAGCGGTTCCGAAATCGTGCCACAGGTACTCAATTGGGAAAGGACGCAAACGATTGACTAGAGGAAACCAGAGTAAAGGGAAGAACAAATAAGGGTTTTTTAATTCTATACAATAACCCAAAGAGGAAACAAAAGGGAAAGAATATACAAGAAGAAGAAGAAGCAGGACACAGAGCAAGCTTATCTATACAGTCTTACTTAACCCCAGGACGAACAAACAGATTTACATGGGAGGGTAGTGGTAGGAGAGGAAGGTCCAGGCAGATGGTAGGGGAGGAAGGTCCAGGTAGATGGTAGGGCGTTGAGGTCCGGCTCCGGTCCAGGCTGAAGAATGGGAGGCAGCTTGCGTGTCGCTGGCACGTGATCGGACCTTACATATGACGGGGGGGGGGGGGGTAGTCCTTCGCAAGTCCGTATGCGCAGTTCTCTGCTCGTGACCTCCTTACTCAGCTTCTCAGGTGTTCAACGCTGCTTAATGGTTCCTCGTGCATCTGGTACAAATGAGCGCAACAATCGGCCACAATAAGGGGTCTAGAGGGCCTCAGCCTATTGCAGCAATGCGAGCACCCCCAAGTCTCTCTCTTCTCTTGCTTAGCACCTCCTCCTCTCAGCACTTCTCTTCTCTCAGCGCTTCTCTGTGTAAAGGCGCCGCGCTTGCGCTTATATAGTGCGCTTTGAAATCAAGCCGTGTACTCTCGCACTCCGCCCACCGGTGAGCTCACCTCAGCCCTGGTTGGTTAGCGAGGGCTCACCGGCTCCGCCCCTTACGGGTCGATGACAGGGTGACGCCTCGTTCTGGGCGCTCCCCCCCTTCTTCTCCAAGCTTGACCGTGTGCGTAATGGCGGCGCTAAGGCAGCGAACGCTGCTGGCAAGGCGCGTACCACAATTTGGAGAGAGTCAAGCCGCAAAATGAATGGAATTGAAAAGGACCTATTTTAGCGGTTGCCGAAGAGGACAAGAAGAGGCCATTTCGTTGGGTACAAAAGGTTGTTTATTGTACAGAAATCTCCAGCAACTGCTCGCGAACGGAAGTCGTAACGGCTTATATAAAACCAAGAACCCTCTTCGGAGGGCGTGGCTCCAACAGCCGCGCGTGCGTCACGACGACACAACCAAAAGCCCATGTGCGTGGGTTAGAGCAAACCCATCGTAATGGTAACCGTCACATGCGGATAAGTTAACCGCGACAAGTGAATAAGGTAACCGCGACATGTGAATAAGGTAACCACTACATGCGCCTCCCCAGAAGGCACGCCACGGGCGTGTACGTAGTTCGCGGGTGGAACAGAGCCGGGCCGCGGGTGCTGAGCAGCGGTAGCCATTGTAGTTGCAGCAGTAGGAATTGCGGGAGTGGCGAGCAGCAGTGCGCGCGAAGACAACGAGGCGCCAGTGCGCGCGAAGGTAACAAAGCAGCCGTGCGTGCGCAAGAGATGAGCAGCGGTAGTAGCTGTAGTTGCAGGAGCATCAGCCTCGGGATCCACCGTAGGAGCAGTAGTAGGAGTGGCGAGCAGCAGTACTCGGCCTGAATGCGCGGAGGTGACGAGCAGCAGTACTCGGCCTGTGTGCGCGAAGGCGACGAGCAGCAGTACTCGGCCAGTGTGCGCGGAGGGGACGAGCAGCGGTGCTCGGCCTGTGTGCGCGGAGGCGACGAGCAGCAGTACTCGGCCTGTGTGCGCGGAGGCGACGAGCAGCGGTGCTCGGCCTGTGTGCGCGAAGGCGACGAAGTAGCCGTGCCCGGCCTGTGTGCACGGAGGCGACGAGCAGCAGTACTCGGCCTGTGTGCGCGAAGGCGACGAAGTAGCCATGCCGCCAACGCCCCGTAACGGCGTTCCTTCGGAGTGTCCCGGAGCTGGTTCGCCCCTCTAGTCGTAGAGGAGGAACCGAACGCGATGCGCGAACCACATGGCCGCTCGTCGTTGCTAAAACTCCGGCAGTTCGAGTTTAGGTCTTGTGGAAGAAATTGCGGTCGCAATCCTGCCGTGTTCATTTGGCCCCCGAATACGTTCGGGGGCAACGGGGTCACCAGTTTAGCGGTTGCCGAAGAGGACAAGAAGAGGCCATTTCGTTGGGTACAAAAGGTTGTTTATTGCACAGAAATCTCCAGCAACTGCTCGCGAACGGAAGTCGTAACGGCTTATATAAAACCAAGAACCCTCTTCGGAGAGCGTGGCTCCAACAGCCGCGCGTGCGTCACGACGACACAACCAAAAGCCCGTGTGCGTGGGTTAGAGCAAACCCATCGTAATGGTAACCGTCACATGCGGATAAGTTAACCGCGACAAGTGAATAAGGTAACCGCGACATGTGAATAAGGTAACCACTACACTATCTTATTTAATTAATACAATGCAGATTCAACTATTGGGAACACAGCCTTATCTGAAACACATATTAAGGAAATAACTAAAGTCTTATGGTGTCATACGTGTTGCTTGTGGACTAACTATGGGCGCGACCTTATTAAATGAAGAGAATTATTTACAAGAATTATTTACAAGTATTTACAAGTGAGGGGTTCTAAAACCGCAACAATATATATATATATATATATATATATATATATATATATATATATATATTTCCCATTGCGACAGCAAACCAAAAAACAAATCCACTCTAAATCTGCATTCAAGCCTCTTGGGTCTCACTATCTGCTATGATCTTTCCTGGGAAAACCAAATTTCCAAGCTGGCCTCCAAACCCAGTCGCCGACTGGGCATCCTCCGTCGTGCAAAGTCCTTCCTTGGCACACCTGAGATCCTCACCACATACAAGGCTTTCATCCGCAGCTCAATTGAATACCGTTCTCCCCTCTGGGCTGGTGCTTCTGCCTCACACCTAGCTCGTCTTCACGCTGTTGAAACCAAAGCTTTCAGAATCGTTGGAATCTCCCGCGATGAAGCTAATTCCGAGGGCCTTTCACTCACTCACCGCAGGCAGGTAGGTGGTCTTTCTGTCTTCTATCGACTCCTATCTGGCCTCGCTCTCCCAGCTCTATCTGTGCTCTGTCCCCCAAATATTCCTACAGGTCGCACAAGATCTGCCAGCAACCCTCTTCTGGTGAAGCTGCCAAAATCGAGACTCTCTACTCACCTTCCTCTTCACTCCCGCCTCTGGAACAAACTCCCTCACTCTCTTCAATCCCACTCCTCCCTCCAGGTCTTTAAAACAGCTGTTCACCACCATCTCTTATCTTCCCCCATCCAAAACCTTGATCCCTTCTACCCCCATTAATTGACCCCCAGATCCACTTTTTTTGAAATACCGACTTCTTTCCTGGAAGTTCTAGCAGTGTCCATGTGTTTCTGGGAGTGGGATTGGACCCGAACCAAATTTTAATACATCTAGAAAATGTGGTCGAAATTACGAGTGGCCGAAATTTTATTTAAGATCCAAATTGAATCGTGCCATGGATGATCAAGGCGATCGGATGCCGGTGGGGGTAGAAGAGGAGATAGAGGCAACCCAGGACCCCAGGGAAGAAGTGGGAGAGATGGAGGAGGAAGGTAATGAAGGTGCAGTAGAGGGGGTTGCAGGCGCACAAAATGGCGGCGCCTCGCACATGGTCGCGGCAGCCAAGCCCGCGGTGCCAACGGACTGGGGCCTATTTATGGTGCAGGCCTTTATTAGGGCCTTTATTTATTAGGTATTTAGGGCCTTTATGGTCAAGATGGATGAAGACCTGGAAAAGAACAGGGAGCGATTGGAAAACAAATTGGACACCCAAAGTGATAAGTCCACTCGGGAAATAAAAGGGTTGAGGAATGAATTGGGAGGTCAAATTGGGGAATTGAGAAATGACATGGGAACTCAAATAGGGGGGTTAGAAAGCAAATTGGGAGGATTAGAGGGCAAAGTAGGGGACCAATTGGAGGACATAAATGGCCAAGCCCGGGGAGTAAATGAGGGACTGGCGAAGGGGCAAGCCAGATATGAAACAAGGGAATGTGAGAGGGAGGTTAACCGCAGGTTGAGCGAGGAGGTCGCATTTGTACGCGACGAGGTACCGCGGTGTGAGGAGCGTGGGAAAAGCGAAGCTGGGCAAGGCGCAGGTAACTGGACCGGGGTAGAAATCGCGACCCGGGGTATGGGGAAGCCGGCGACCGCCGCAGTAGAAGAGAAAATTTTATTGGCGCCAGCGGTCGTCGAGAAAAAAGAAATTGAAATCGAAGAAATTATAGTGGAAATTGGGGCGGAAGAGACGGACTTAGAAAAGCACTCGCGGAAGGAAGGAATGGAAATTGTGCAAAGTCCGTGTCCGCATCATGATGCCGTGCTTAACCCCAATGAAAGTTTGCAGGTGTTGGAGCGAGGAAGAAGAGGCGCCAAGGTGAGCAGGAGTGTATATAACAAATGTATATGGTGCAAAAAGAATTTTCGCGCGCTTGGGATTCCAGCGTAACCCGGGCATTTGTGGGAGGTCCGTGGTGCGCTGTGTGAGTAGAAATGGCGCGCGTGTGCGAATGGGGCCGGAGCGCGAGTGTGTTGTAGAGAGTGAGAATGAATGCACGACAGAGTGTGATAGTGGGAGTGATTGTGATACAGAGAGTGAGTTGGTTGAGGAGCGTGTGCGAGGATGCACACCTGAGTTGGTTGTGGAGCGCGTGGTTGGGTGTGCGATAGGGGATTGCACACCTGTCTGTAGGTGTGCGCTGAGTGGGTATGTGCAAGAGTGCACACCCACGAGTGGTACGGAGTACGTACCGGGAGAGAGTGCGCCTGGGTGTGCGCGAGAAAAGGTGTGGAACAGAGGAGTGTGTGATAATGGGGTGTGCGAGAGAAGAGAGTGCACAGAGAGAGAGTGCGGTAAAAGAATGCGTGAGGTGTATGAGAGGCGTTGTAGCGCCGGGTTTTGCGAGAGAGAAAAGGAATGCGTGGTGTGAGCATGCGAGTCGGGCATCGACGTTAACCGGGACAGCGGTTAGGCCGACGTATAGCCGACGCGAGCTCTCGGTCCGTGACGGGCTTTGTGTGCTGCGGGGACCAGCAGAGGTCATAGCCACGGCGGTTTCTCAAGAACCGCCGTGCGCGATCCGCGCCGGGCTCCGCCCTGTACGGTCGATTCCGCGCTTTGCCAGGCAAAGCGGGCGGCCCGGTTCAAGGGGAAGGAGAAGGGGTCGGAGCAGCGCCCTCTTGCGGTGGCGGCGCTCCGGCTGGGCAAGGCTGGGCCATCGCGCTTGGGAGCACAAGGCCTTGCGCCGAGATGGTGCCTGGAGTCTTGGCCCGACAAAACCTCCTCCCCTGAATCCGAATGCCGGACGGACCCAACCTGTAGGAGACAAACCACCCGAATTCATTGCTCGGCTTTGCGAAGCCGAACTTTGATAATGCAATGATGTACCGAGAGGCTCAGAGTAGTGGACGGATGGTAGTGATAGGGAAAGTGATGGCGAATGGTATACGGTGTAGAGGGATGGTAGATTTACCATCCCTCACATCGTATCATTTGGGCACATGAGCTATAGTTTATGGGGTTTTGGCTGTACAAACTAGCCCGGGAGGGTTAGGATAATGATTCGGGATCTAGGAAATGACCATAGGTAACTAGATTTAAGTCGCGACATTATACCTGTAGCGGGGACGTAGGTAGATTAGATGGATAATAACAACGTGGGATGTGCATAGTGTAAGGGATGACTGGGGAAGCACGAGTAATAGAAGGGCAGTAGTTACATTGGATGATGCTATGTGTTTGTAGTGAGAGTGATGAAATGAGGAATTGAATGAGAGTATTTGTGGTGAGCATGATGAATGGCATTGCGTTGAGTGATTGATTTGCAAGGTGTGCAAGTGAAATGCAGGTGTATGGAGAATGGTTGTCTGGAATACATGGTCTGGAATAAATGGAGTATGGAATGAATGGTGTGGAGTGAGTCGTGTGGAATATGTGGAGTGGAGTGTGTGGTGCGAAGGAGTGGATGGGGAAAGGATGGACCCCTTCACGAATACCCGGGGAGGGTAGTTTAAAAGTAGGTAGAGGGAGTAGGTAAATTGTGGTGGGATATTGACATCTGTGGTGTGAGAGTAGCAGAGTACTTCTGTGATTGGTGCAGGAGTAAAGTGGAATGGCTGGGCGTGTGGCCTGTTAGTGAGAATGGTTAAATGGGCACTCCGCCACTATTAGTCTGTCGGCCAGGTGAGGCCGCAGGTAGGCTCTGGGAGCCATTGTTCAATGGGGCCCGAGGATCCAGAGGAGGACCCGGGTAGCCCGACGCCAGAGAGGGCAGTAGTGGGATAAGGGAGCCAGAGGGCCTTCCCCAGGTTAGGGTGAGGAGCAGGTAAGCTCGGGTGGCGACGTACAGTGGCGGAGGTGTACACTGTACAGGTGAGTGGACCTGCTGTTGAGCCACACGACCCAGCCCCGAAATTGTGCGAGGGCACAGGGGGAAAGAATCGGGGGAGTGAGACCCCAAATTTGGTGAGCGCCACAGTATGTTCAATGGGAATTGGTTTTTAGAACCGCATAGAGTAAAGTGGTCAATGGTTTTGCAGGGAAAGACCCCGGGTAGTGTAAAGTGTGTTAATGTCATTTAGAAGGTAGTTAGGAGAAAATCTCTTCGCACCATCCGCATCCACTCACCCAAGGTGACAGTACTCCACACCATGTTTTTGCAGATGTTTGGGAATGGTAAGACGCATCATGACGTGGCGGTGACATTATGTTTGTGATTCCATCTCTTCCTCCTTAGGAGGGATTGATGATGAATTTGGAACTAGAGGGAGATATGGGGGACGAGACAGAAGAGACGAATTTGTAAATGGTGCAAATACGGGGAGGGGCAAGGGGTAGTGTAGGTGACATGGGGGGTGACGAACGGTAGGGACGAGCTTTCTCAGCTCGCTCTCCCACGCTCTCCATGTTGCATTATCTTGTATTAATGTGTACCCTTGCGCTCTTGCCCGCTGCCTTGCTTGTCGTCCTTCCCCCACTCATGGACTTGTTTTTTTAGGCCCGGGGGGAGTGCGCAGGTGACTGCAGTTGTGTGCCCGCACCTCCGATGCCTCCGGCCTGCACTGGTACACCACTTATGGACCACACGTTCTGTGGCATAGCACCACATATGGACCCCACGTTTTGGGGCCTGGCACCTCTGCTGGGGACCGGCCACTGTGGCCAGCGGTATCTGGTTGCGGACCACTGTTCTCAAAGTGGCATCCATGCCATGCAGGTGGACCACCGGAGTTGGGCCTGCTGGCCATAAATAAAGAGCGGACACGATCGGTGCACTCTTATTATAAATAGGCAGCAAGCATGAAGATCAAGATCAACCAGAACCAGCGGCCCAGCAGAGAAGACATCCCATCATCATTGCTTATTATTTTAAAATGTGTGTTTTGTGCATTTTTTTTGGTGATGGTGCTTTATGGTGCTTTTGGTGCATTTTTATGATTGATGCATGTGGGTGCTTGTGGTATGGTGTATCAGTGCAGTGCAGTGTGGCAATGAGTTTCCTCTTTTCAAAAGTTCTGCTTTTGTCTCCCAAAAGACAGGTCCTGGGTTCAAGTTGTAAATAATCAAAATAGTAGTCTTGTAAATAATGCTCCCCACCGGCTTGATGTGTAGTTTCAAAAGCATTCCGCAATTCGGTTAGTCTGTGGGCATGAGTCTGTTAGGTAGAATGCAACGCAGCAGGCGGGACATACTTAATTGTTAAAACTGTCGCACTCAGGGTGAGGTTAAAAGTAGAGGGTTACTACACCTGAGTGTCACATTAAGTTAAAGTTTTGTCAGCACGGGTCGTGCCTGGAGGAAAGGTGGGTGCCGTGTTGCGGTTTTAGAACCCCTCACTTGTAAATACTTGTAAATAATTCTTGTAAATAATTCTCTTCATTTAATAAGGTCGCACCCATAGTTAGTCCACAAGCAACACGTAGGACACCATAGGACTTTATTATTTCCTTAATATGTGTTTCAGATAAGGCTGTGTTCCCAATAGTTGAATCTGCATTGTATTAATTAAATAAGATAGGTCCTTTTCAATTCCATTCATTTTGCGGCTTGACTCTCTCCAAATTGTGGTACGCACCTTACCAGCAGCGTTCGCTGCCTTCGCGCCGCCATTACGCACGCGGTCAAGCTTGGAGAAGAAGGGGCGGAGCGCCCAGAACGAGGCGTAACCCTGTCATCGACCCGTAAGGGGCAGAGCCGGTGAGCCCTCGCTAACCAACCAGGGCTGAGGTGAGCTCACCGGTGGGCGGAGTGCGAGCGTACGCGGCTTGATTTCAAAGCGCACTATATAAGCGCAAGCGCGGCACCTTTACACAGAGAAGCGCTGAGAGAAGAGAAGTGCTGAGAGGAGGAGGTGCTCAGCAAGAGAAGAGAGAGACGTGGGGGTGCTCGCATTGCTGCAATAGGCTGAGGCCCTCCAGACCCCTATTGTGGCCGATTCTTGAGCTCGTTTGTACCAGATGCGCGAGGAATCATTAAGCGGCGCTGAACACCTGAGAAGCTGAGTAAGGAGGTCACGAGCAGAGAACTGCGCATACGGACTTGTGAAGGAATACCCCCCCCCCCCCCTGCCATATGTAAGGTCCGATCGCGCGCCAGCGACACGCAAGCTGCCTCCCATTCTTCAGCCTGGACCCGAGCCGGACCTCAACGCCCTACCATCTGCCTGGACCTTCCTCCCCTGGACCTTCCTCTCCTACCACTGCCCTCCCGTGTAAATCTGTTTGTTCGTCATGGGGTTAAGTAAGACTGTATAGATAAGCTTGCTCTGTGTCCTGCTTCTTCTTCTTCTTGTATATTCTTTCCCTTTCGTTTCCTCTTTTGGGTTTTTGTATAGAATTAAATAAACGTATAGAATTAAATCTATAGATCGTATATAAATCTATAAATCTTATATATAAGATTTTATATTATATATTATATATATAATCTTATATATAAATCTTATATATAATCTATAAAATATAGAATGAAATCTATAAATAAATCGTATAGAATTAAAAAAAAAAAAACTCTTCAATCCCACCACCCTCCAGGTCTTTAAAACAGCTGTTCACCACCATCTCTTATCCTCCCCCATCCAAAACCTTGATCTTTTCTATCCCCGCTAATTTCGGTCCCCTTGTGTTTTATACTTCTCCCACCCCCCCCCCCCTTCCCATGCCTCCTGCCCCCAAGCCCTCTCCCTCCCACACTTCTCCCTGCTCTCAAATGTTGTGGTTGTGTGCTTCCCCTTCTCTCCCCATCTTGTCTTCCGCTCCCTCTTTTTGTATATTTTGTTTGTCTGGTTGATTTGTTTGTGAAATAAATGTTAGCTCTTTCACGAGCCTCGATTCAGTATACAAAAAATATATATATAAATAAATAAATAAAAAAACCCTTATTTGTTCTTCCCTTTAGTCTGGTTTCCTCTATTCGATCGTTTGCGTCCTTTCCCAATTGAGTACCTGTGGCATGATTTCGGAACCGCTCAGGAATGGTTTAGTCTTTTGTTAATGGCTCGGGCTTCGGATTGCTAAACCACTCGGCAATTTCCATCTTGTCCGCGGTCCGAGCGGGAGTTATCTCCCTGCTTTGCCGTCGGATTGGCACTCAGGTATTTGGGACTCCATTGACCAATCACCCTGGCCAATCTCGACCGGAAAGGAGCGTTATAATTTCCAGGATCGGGGGACGGCCAGCTTAAAAGACAAGGGGATTAACCCCCCCCTTGGTAATGGGAGCGCCGACCCCGAATCCACAACAATATATCTGTATATATGTTCCCCAGTTTAGGTAGTCGCAGGAGCCGGTAAGCTCGGGTGGCGACTTCAGTGGCGGAGGTGCGCAGGTAGGTAGACCTGCTAGTGGAGCCACACAACCCAGCCCGAAATTGTGCAAGGCCACAGTATGAAAAATTGGGGAGTGAGACCCAAATTCGTAGGGCACCGCAGAGTGGTCAATGGGGAATTCGGTTATTAGAACCACATCGTTTAAAGAGGCCAATTGGCAGGGTACGACCCCGGGTAGTTTAAAAGTTAATGTTATTAGAGTAGTTAGGATTTGAGGAAATCCCTTCGTGCCATCCACATCCATTCACTGAGGAGAAAGAAGCTCCACACCAGTACCAATTGAACTGATTTGAGTGTGAGACGCATCATGACATAATGGGACATTGTGTTTGTTCCATTCCTTCCTTCCTGGGAGGGATTGGGAGACGAATTTGGCTTAGAGGGGGATATGGGAGACAGGACGTAGAGACGGATTTGAATTTGTAAATACAGGGAAGGGCAAGGGTAGTGTAAGCTGACGTTGGGGGGTACGAACGGTTAGGGACGAGCTTGCTCTGCTCACTCTTCCCTGCCCCTGCGCTGCATTACCTTGTATTGCTGTGTACCTCTGTGCCCTTTCCGCTTTGCTGGTGGTGCTGTGTCTCTCCCCCCACCCCAGGACCATTTTGGAGGTGGAACTGTGCAGCTGCACCTTGCTACACCTGTGCAGCACCCCTGCTGCGCTTTGCTACATCTGTGCAGCTGAAAGGCGCAGCACTTTGCTGCCGTATCCTTTTCGTTTGTTATAACTTTGCTGCACATGTGCAGCACCCTGCTGCCACAAACACTTTGCTGCACATTATCACATTACACTTATGGACCACAGGTTTTGTGGCCTTACACTTCTGATGTGCAGCACTTTGCTGCAAACTCACCTTGCATCTTCGGACCACTTGTTTTGAGTGGCATCAATGTCATGCAGTTGGACCACATAGGGCTGGCCCTGCTGGCAAATTAACGAACACACTTGTTGTGCTTCTTTTTTTTTTTTTATGTGCTCGGCCTGAGAAGAATGGTAAGTTTATTAAGTCCCGAAGAGCAGGAATGGGCCTGTATGCCGGTCCGGGGGCTTGCCGGTTCGATATGTGCACACAGAAGATGGAAGATGCAAGACACCGGCAGCAAATGAAATGTGATGACTTTTGAAATGTGTATTTGTGCTTTGCTGTGCTTTCTCTCCCCTCCAATCTTCTTTCCAAAAAGGACAGGTCCTGGGTCATAGAACTGTAAATAAGGTTAGGTTTTGTGCTTGTATATAAAAATGCTGCCCACCGGCTTTATGTTTAGTTTGAAAACAATTCTGCAATTCGGTTAATTGTGGGCATGAGTCTGTTAGTTAGCTACTCAACGCAGTAGGTGGGACATATTTAGTGTTGTAAAACTATCGCATACACGGGTTAGAGTAAATGTTAGGGGGAACCACATCTATATGTCACATGTAATTAAAAGTTAGTCCCAACATGTAATTAAAAGTTAGTCCCAAATCTTTCTCAAAACCGGTCGTTCCAGTTTTTGTAGGTTCGACTCTGGGACGAGTCTGACAAGGGAGGGGGGCAATGTTGCGGTTTTGAGTTTGTACAGTGAATCTAATGAAGGCTAAAATTTGCCCCCCATAGTTAGTCACACAAGCAACATGTAGCCTCGCGATAGTATAATTATGTCTTGGTATTTGTGAGCTTAGTTCCTTTCCATTGTTAGTTCTGCGTTGAAGTAGAGTCAGGAGAATAGGCCCTACTTCCACCGATTATCCAACGTCCGTAGCCTCAATCCTTTTTGCGCTAACGTTGGTTCATTTTGGGCGAGTTAACATGAGGCAGGCTAGGAGGACCGGGGCGGAGCGGCGGAAGCGCTGACGGTAAGCACGAGCCGCCAATCAGAGCTCAGAGGTGGTGGCGGCGGCGTTGTGTCACAGGGCGTGGTGAGAAGGTTCGAGAGAGTTCCAGAAGGTTCATGGGCATAGCTATAAAACCCGCTGTGCAAAGCCCTCGAAAGGACTAGCGCTGGAGAACCCGATAGGACTGCTGCCTAAGGGACTCGATGCAAAGGACTAGCATGCGGAAAGAATTGACGAAAGGACCGCTGCCTGAGGGACTCGATGCAAAGGACTAGTGCGGGAAAGCTGATGGTGAGAGGACTAGCGCTGAAGGACTAGCGCGGGAAAGCCGATGAACAATGGACTGAAGCGTAGAACACTCGTTGAACAGGACTTGATGAGCAAAGAACTCGCACGCACTGACCAACCAACTCAGAGGATCGAGGAAGAGGAGTTGTGAGCATCCGAGAGCTGTACGAGATACCCGGGCAAAGCCGACGCGCATGAACCGAAAAGACGCGCTTTTATGAGTGACGCTCGGTTGAGTTTTAGGCCGATCACTATTCAGTGCATTTGAGACGCGCGAGTGAGGAAAACGGCTGAGTAATCGCCAACCGCGCCGAGAGTCCCGCCCTTTGCCGTTCCACCTCGTTATCTGCCTTGTTCGGGAGACGCGCTACGAGTTCCTGCCATCGCCTGCTACCATCTTCGTGGGACTTGCGGGGACCGTGGAGAGCCGGACGGGGACCGTCTCTGGACGACCACGTCGACGCGTTGGCTGACCACCTACCCATCTGCAATTCCCTGTGTGAGTGAGACGGGCCCGTTGTCTGGGAATAAGTTAAGACTGATTAAGGCTGCTCTGTGTCTCTGCGTCCCCGATCATTGTAAATACGTGTGGGAATAATAAAACCTGTGTTCTTCCTTTCTTCCATTCGATCGTTCCTGTGGTTTATTCATTGGCTAAGCGTGGTACAAATAGAACCGCTCAAATAGGGTTCCACTAATTAAGACTGCACGGACCACGTGGTACTCAATCCGCTCGGCGTACCCAAACCACACGTGGCTCGTGCGAGGCTTGCTTCCTCGCTTCCGTGGCGGCGCATGTATTTAGGTACGTGCGAGCCTTGGTCCCAAAACCCTACCTTGCGTCTGCCAGGAAGGGACGTGTCAAGCCTCGGTTCCGCCAAGCCCAGCAAGAACAAGGGGATTAATCCCGCTTTGGTAAGGGGAAGAAGGGCGGCGTAGAACCGTAACAATATATATGTATATTATACATGTATGTATATAGATATATATATATATATATATATGTATCTATATGAATGTATATCTATATATATATATAAATATGTATATATATATATATGTATATACAGTCACGTGAAAAAGTAAGTACACCCCATGTAAAGTTTTGACTTTTTCAACATATTTCAACATACAGCTATTTGATCTTCATTTTTCATCTTCATCAATCTTCAGATCTTCATCAATATTCAACAATATTGATAGATAAAGGTGATATAATATAACAAATATCATGAAACATTTACATTTTGTAGTCCATTGTATAATTTAAATAAACATAAATGCAAATTTCGCATGTGGAAAAAGTAAGTCATGAAACATTGACTTACGTTCGTTTCATTCCTTAGGGATACAACATGTAAAACTGGCCCAAACCTCAAAACAAAACTCGCTCATTTTAAGTCGTACAAGCTAATGCGACCACTCATTCCTCTGGGAAGAATCCCGTGCACATGCTTGTCACACTTATAACTCACCTAAGTCTTTATAAGTTCATCAAATAGTGACACCGCGATTGACATTCGCTGAGGTAAATGTTGATATCTCTTCTGAGGTAAAAAACAAAACAAAACAAAAACAGTTTTAAAGCATTATACGTATCAAACGATACATTTTATGAACCGGGGAAACCGAATACACACTTTGGTGGTTTTAAAATGACAGAACATGTCTTTATTAGAAAGAAAAGAACCTTGAAGACGACTCTGCGAACAAAATACACCGCTCTAATGCATAACCACGAGTTTAAACTACATTTACAACAAATATGAAAACTATTTTCATATCACAATGTTAAATATAGAATATATAGAAGATAATGTAAAAAAAAAAATGAGCCCTATCTTCCAATGGTAAACAATCCTTCAAAATAATTCCTGGATCCGGAATAATATCCTGAGCTTCACCAAAAACGAATCAATTCCTCCTTATCCCAAGGGCAATCATCCCACCAACTTTCAACCAAATCCGTTCAGAACTTTTCCAGATATCTTGTTCACAAACACACGAACACACACACGCATACACACACACACGGACACAATCGAATGCATTACTCCCTGGCGGGAGTAATAAACAAATGCGAATTTCGCATGTGGAAAAAGTAAGTAAACCCTTGGCTCTAATAGGCGATATTGCCCCCTTTGGCAGAAACAACCTCAAGTAGGCGTTTCTTATAACTGTCTACCAGTCTCTGACATCGACTGGGAGAAATTTTTGCCCACTCCTCCATGCAGAATTCTTTCAGCTGTGTGATGTTTGAGGGGTTTCTTGCATGCACAGCTCGTTTCAAATCCCCCCACAACATCTCGATGGGATTTAGATCCAGGCTTTGACTTGGCTATTCCAGAACCTTCCATTTTTTTCTTTTCAGCCATTCCTTGGTGGATTTACTGGTATGTTTAGGGTCATTGTCATGTTGCAAGGTCCTCCTTTGGTTGAGCTTCAACTCTCTGACAGATGGCCTCACATTATCCTCAAGCACCCTCTGGTACAATGAAGAATTCATCGTGGATTCTATGATGGTGAGCTGCCCAGGCCCTGATGCAGCAAAGCTGCCCCAAACCATAATATTTCCACCACCATGCTTTACAGTTGGTATCACGTTCTTGTGGTCAAATGCTCTTTGGTTTTTGCCAAACATGTCTTCTGGTAATGTGGCCAAATAGCTCTACCTTTGACTCATCTGTCCAGAGCACATTGTTCCAGAAGTGCTGGTCTTTGCCGAGGTGTTCATTGACAAACTTTTGTCTTGCCCTGATGTTCTTTCTGGACAGCAAAGGCTTCCTCCTGGCACACCTCACATGTAGATCAAATTTGTGCAGCCTCTTTCTAATGGTAGACTCGTGCACTTTGACATCAACAGTGGCAAGAGCTACCTGTAGGTCCCGTGATGACATTCTGGGGTTCTTAGAGACTTCTTTCAGCATCTTGCGGTCTGCTCTCGGGCTGAACTTGCTGGGGCGGCCTGGCCTGAACAAGTTGGCAGTTGTTTGGAATCTTCTCCACTTGTAGATGATCTTCTGGACAGTCGAATGATTGATTTCAAATTGTTTGGAGATCTTCTTAAATCCCTTCCCAGACTCGTAGGCATCTATAACCTTCTTTCTGAAGGCCTCAGAGAGCTCTTTTGATCTAGGGATAGTGACGCCGCACACTTCAACAACAAAGGGCAAACCAAATAAATGTCTGAGGTTTAAATAAGACAGGTTCCTCCAAGATCCTCTCTAACGATGTTCTAATCATTTGCACCTGAGCTGGTGCACCTGAATCCAATTTTAGCTATTTGAAGTAGTGATAAATGTAGGGGTGTACTTACTTTTTCCACATGCAAAATTTGCATTTATGTTTATTCAAATTATACAATGGACTACAAAATGTAAATGTTTCATGATATTTGTTATATTATATCACCTTTATCGATCAATATTGTTGAAATGAAGATCAAATAGCTGTATGTTGAAATATGTTGAAAAAGTCAAAACTTTACATGGGGTGTACTTACTTTTTCATGTGACTGTATATGCAATATAAATATATATGTAATATAAATATGTATGTAATATTATTTGTATACATATTATTCGTATACTTGTATACAAAAAAATAAATATATATATATATATATATATATATATAAATAAACAAGAAGACGTCATGCGGAGCACGATACTTGCAAAATACGCTCCCCCCCCCCCCCACCCCCCCTCCCCAAGAAAAAAAATTCCATTGATACAGCAAATTGTCCATTTCATCAAGATTAAAATTGACAATCTTGATCAAAGCTCGGGTCAATAGGAAGAAAATTCATGATTTTTCAGATGAAAATGATGAATTTGGAAGGTTGACCTTGAGTTGATCTTTGACCTTTTTACCTCAAAAATAGTTGGTTTCCCTATTTAGTGACTCGATATGCAAATGCAGTTCAATTTTCAAGTCAATCGGTTGAGAATTGACGGCTTTTTAGATGAAAATTGATGATAAAAAATTTGACCTTAAGTTGGCCTTTGACCTTTTGACCTCAAAAATAGTTCATTTCCCAATTTAGTGACTTGATATACAAATGCTATTCAATTTTCAAGTCAATCGGATTTAAAATGGCGATTTTAGCAAATTTGACCTCCAGATGACCTTTGACCTCAAAATCAATAGCTTCTCAATTGGCACGACTTATACAACTTGGTGAAGTTTCGTGACGATCGGTTTAGAATTGTGACCTGTAGGCCAGTGACAAACAGACAGAACCACAAACGGAACCGACCAATATACTTGAAAAATCTTCGATTTTGCAAGTAATAAGACATGATCATTGATGAATCACACTGCTTGTGAAACATCCATGATGACAGTTTAGAGCTGGACCGAAATTCAATCACGAATTATTAGCATCTCATTCAAAAAAACCTTTTGAATGCCCTTGTATGACACAGGCAGCACATGTTTCAGCCTAAATTCCTTCTCCATTAGGCCATATCTGATTTGTTTTGGTTTAAACCTCCTCTATAATCATTTTACTGTAGAAATAAAAATGTTCCCCGAGTTTATGAGGGAGCCTTCAAAGAGAAAATGCATGAAACTTTACTATTGTGTGTATTGAATGTTGTGGTCAAATGTGCATAAGTAAATTATCGTATTATATATCTCTGAGACGTAGCCAGCCAATTGAGAAAGTTCAGAAAACTTGTGAGAATGTGGTATACCCATTTGCTTCGTGGATAACGTTCTGGATTGACACAAAACAAAATGTTTCAAGATGCTGAATGCTATCACACACGGTCAGGGCTCATCAAAATAATGGACAATGCTTTTGGGTTTTGGTAATAAGAAAGAGTTCTTTAACAATATGCATTATTTGGTGATAGCTACGAATTCCGTTGTGCCGAAATTGTCTCCCATCAGCACTTACAAATGCGACCTAATTTTTTTCTCCGCACAAGCAGAATTTTTAGTCGTGCAAGCAAAGTGTTTACTGGTGCAATTATTGATTGAAATTTAAATCACGATGATCAATCATTTAAGCCTTGATTACATTAATGCATCCCTCCTTCTGAGCTGTGATTGTGAATCAAAGATCACACCAATTGCACTGTTGCACTGCATGGTGCAGCATCCTAGAGCACAGCTGGATTGATAGTCGTCTAATCAGCCTTTGCTTATCCAAAGGACAATGTATTCACAGATGTGTCCCATGACAGTAAAAGTCAAATTGTATCTTACAGACGACGAGCAGTGAATGCACGTCAAGAGTCTAAACAAAGTGACACCTCGGCCAAATAAAGGGTAGATCCTTTTCTTTGTGGCATCATGGGATTTTCAGCCACCACTATACAAATACATCTCCCCCTATCTCTCAACTTAACTTTTATGGAACAATTTTTCAGTAATAAACGGTTTTTTTAAATGTTATATAATCATCACTGCAGTGTTGTTGAGTTTGCAAAAACAGCCCGATGGGCAAAGGGCGACTGAAGCCAGCGTGAGTCAGTTGATCACAATATTGTTGGACTTTTCTTTTTACTTAAAACCACGAGTATACCATAACTAATAAATGCCATTTATCCAGTGGCACATTTTGACTTTTCCATTCAGCAAATTCACAAAATGGCTCGCCACGCCGTTGTGATGGTGAGAAATTATTTTAAGTGTCCCAACAACACGGAGCAAAGGCACATTGCATTCGCTTTTCAATACGTTACGTAGAAAATGGCTGAGGGACATCTTCCTGTTACCATTACTGCAATCCATATTGTTGTTACCACTGCAGTTGAAGTGAAAATACAATTCCTTTTCTTATATGTTCATTCATGCCATTGCGATTTTGATGAAAAAAAAATGCTTATAATAAAGACTTTGAAATATTGCATTTTAAGATTGGTACCGATTTCTAAATACAAAAGCAAATTTCCCATCTAGCCGATACAATTCCCTTGGACTTCGACAACATGTGCCAATTATCTCCGCCTTGTGTGGTCGACCAGGGATTGTATTTTGCCCAAGTCTTTCACAAACTAGCTTATTAAGTCTGACATTGGACTGAAGGTGGCAGGCATTTGCAATTTGTTCATGGTGCGGGCGATAACTCACTTACTCTACGCGAAACACACCGTGAGATGTTTAACATCCACCGACAACCTGGCATATACAGGTTCTCCAGCTGAGCATCCTACCAATGGACATTGTACATGTCGATGCATCGCCCTCCACGATGACAGTTTATAGTTGAGTCGAGATGCGAACCCATGCTAAACAAATCAAAGGGGAGTGCACTTACTTTCAGCTATCCTGCCCACACTCACACTCTGATTATACGAGCAATAACGGAAATCAAACATGTAACACTCACAAGGAGCTGGCAGACATAACAAGAGTTTTCAACAAAACAAAAAAACATTAAAATATTTTTCCAGATGCAGTTATATGACAAATATGTATTATCAAATCACTGACAGAAAGCATTCGCAGAGCCGCATTCAGAGGTTTGCATTAATGCTCATTTTTGAGGTTCAATATCAATTAACGATGAAATGATCAATAATGCTATTTGTACAGGCAGGTAATTTTAAAGCATCTACACACTAATAGAATGAGGCCATCATGAAACCTGGTCTAAAAAACATTATGCATGCCTGTGAATTGCAAGCTTGAGTTCTGATTTGATTCGGGATACAAACCACAAAAGCCTGATGTTGGCTTAACGGTTAAGGTGGCTGGCTTAAGATCTTAAGGTCCTGAGTTTGAGCCCCTGTCATGCCGTAAAAATAACACGAGGTGCGTTGACTCAGCCTGTCATTCTTCCGAGGTCGGCAAAATGAGTGCAGTACCAGCTTACTAAAAAAGAAGCCATTCGAGTATCCTGCATCGGAGTGACAACGCATCCAGGATCGTGCGCACAAGCTAATGAAAGACTGCCTCGGCAGCCGATGCGTCTGATGATGTGAAAGCAGTGGTTCTTCTTCGAAATCGCAAAGTACAGATTTTTACAAAGCAATGCAAAAAGCAAAGACACACGAAAGCCCACAGAATATTGTTTCTCACAGTCTGAGAGTCCTTTGGGGAGATTTTTTGCAAACTCCAAGCGGGCTTTCATGTGTCTTTCACTGAGGAGAGGCTTCCGTCTGGCCACTCTGCCATAAAGCCCAGATCGGTGGAGTGTTGCAGTGATGGTTGTCCTTCATGAAGTTTCTCCCATCTCCACACAGGATCTCTGGAGCTCAGCCAGAGTGACCATCGGGTTCTTGGTCACCTCTATTACCAAGGCCCTTCTCCCCCGATTGCTCAGTTTGGCCGGGCGGCCAGCTCTAGGAAGAGTCCTGGTTGTTCCAAACTTCTTCCATTTAAGAATTATGGAGGCCACTGTGCTCTTGGGAACCTTCAATGCAGCAGAGATTTTTTTTGTAGGCTTCCCCAGATCTGTGCCTCGACACAATCCTGTCTCTGAGTTCTGCAGGCAGTTCCTTCGACCTCATGGCTTGGTTTTTGCTCTGATATGCATTGTCAGCTGTGAGACCTTATATAGACAGGTGTGTGCCTTTCCAAATCATGTCCAATCAATTGAATTTACCACAGGTGGACTCCAATCAAGGTGTAGAAACATCTCAAAGATGATCAAGAGAAATGGGAGGCACCTGACCTAAATTTCAAGTGTCATTGCAAAGGGTCTGAATACTTATGTCAATGTGATATTTCAGTTTTTTCCTTTTAATAAATTTGCAAAACTTTCTAAAATCTTGTTTTCTCCTTGTCATTATGGGGTATTGAGTGTAGATTGATGAGGGGAAAAAAAAAGAATTTAAACAATTTCAGCATAAGGCTGCAACATAACAAAATGTGAAGAAAGTGAAGGGGTCTGAATACTTTCTGAATGCAGTATATATATATATATATATATATATATATATATGTACTAGCTGAGGTACCTGGCTTTCGTCCGGGTTGAATAAGAATAATACAAATATATGATGAAAAGAACATGTATATTTTAGAGCAATATCACAGTACATTTCCTACATGACGTTTTGTCAATTTTCAATTTCTCAAAACCTCTTTGTATACAACATTTCTGGTTTTCTTACTTGGTGCCAAGACATAAAGATTGCTTGGTTTTCCAACCCTCGAGCAGCCCACGTACAGCTGGCCATGGGAAGTACCCGCGCATTGCCGGGCGGAGGAAGGGAGGGGGAGGAGGAAGGGGAAGGGAGGGGAACAGGGGGGAAGGGGAGGAGAGGGGTGGGGGAGGGGGAGAAGAGGGGGGGAGAAGAGGGGGGGAGGGGAGAAGAGGAGGGGAGGGGAGAAGAGGGGGGGAGGGGAGAAGAGGAGGGAGGGGGAGGAGAGGGGAGAAAAGGAGGGAGGGGGAGGGGAGGGGGGAGGGGAGGGGGAGGGGGGAGGGGAGGGAGGGGGGAGGAGGAGGGAGGGAGGAGGAGGGGAGGTGAGGGGGGAGGGGGAGGGGAGGGGGGGAGGGGGAGGGGCGGGGGAAGAGGGGGAGGGGAGGGGGGAGGGGAGGGGGGAGGGGCGGGGAAGAGGGGGAGGGGAGGGGGGAGGGGCGGGGGAAGAGGGGGAGGGGCGGGGGGGAGGGGGAGGGGCGGGGGAAGAGGGGGAGGGGAGGGGGGTAGGTGAGGGGGAGGGAGGGG